>NC_090650.1:314863534-314987900 GCF_040937935.1 Hyperolius riggenbachi | reverse complement strand
AGTGAGCACACACGAAACGCGTTGCCCGAGCATATAAAACTTATTTTTTTCCCCACAAGTTTGTCATCATTGAGAGGTAAGCCACCTCTATATTTTTCTATTTCATGTATATATAACTCAATTTTATGCATTTCTGGGCGCCTTTTCACCCGTTATGTGCTAGCTTTATTCTCTCCCCCCCCCCCCCCCCCAGTAGGGGAGTGAGAGACTGTCTCCATTGGCTAAGCCACTGGTTACACTAGTCCCTTTTTTCCAAGAATGTGACCATGCTGCATCCAGCCATCCCTCGAGGTACCAGTGGAGATGGCTTGTGATCTCCACCTGCTCTCTGTGGTTGGTTGCCCCCTATTCAACCTAATGGTACTTTTGTGAGTATATTCCCTATCACCTACCTTTTCTACACAAAAACTGAGTGACATATTGCACTATTGGGCTCCCGGTGTTCCGCAATCCATCAAGTCAATGGGGTGCATAATAATACAGACAATAGTGTACACCAATATACAAAATACATAATTGGTGACAAAATACAACATTGATACAGAATACAGAAGTGGTAATGACAGTGATAAAAGTAACATGATGAATAAAATGTATAATGATTTCCAAGACACAAAAGGGGGAGAGAGCCCTGCCCTTGTGAGCTTACAATCTAGAGATGATTACATGCAGGCTGATTGTGGATCAAACAATATGAGCAAATTACATGGGGAATATTAATCATTTTTTGATCCCTCTTCTATTTTTTTTACATTTCTCACTTTGTAATGTATTGATTTATTTTCCCCCTCTTTTCACTAAAGTTCCTCTTTAAGAATATTCACTAAGCCTGGAATCTTGCAGTCATATGTGTGCTACAATTACATATTAATAAAAGGCACTCTCCTTAATGACATAAAGCACTCTTGGAAGTATTTCCTAGTAGCCCTTCACAAGCCATGTATATTCCTGCTGCAGCTATTTCATCTATGGAGCAGTGTTGCTGCTGGTGAGATAATGGCACACAAATCCCTGCAGTGTTACAGACTGTTGTCAAGTTGTAATGAGCTGGGTCCATGAAGCAGCTGTTTCACACAAGGGCTGCTTTGTCCCACAAAGGCCTGGATCATTTTACTGGGAGTGGCCAGACCTCATGTTAGCGGCTGCAATTCAAGCAAAATACTTTCAATACAATTTAGATTTTTTCCCCCTTGCCACAGACTCACTAGAAAAACAATCTCAGATGCTGTTTGACAGCCAGACTGATAATAATATAGGGCTGTACTACCACGTAGGCTAGAGGGAGGCTTTTAACACTGAAGGAAAAGAACATGACTAGTTTTTTTTTCTAAAGTTGTGTAAGCCAATTGCTAAAATAATGTATACGTATTGTATAGGTATAATATAATAATTACAATTATAATAAAACCTATAAGGACCAGTACACAACATTAAAATTGCCACCTCATCTTTAAAGAGACTCCGTAACAAAAATTGCATCCTGTTTTTTATCATCCTACAAGTTCCAAAAGCTATTCTAATGTGTTCTGGCTTACTGCAGCACTTTCTACTAACACAGTCTCTGTAATAAATCAATGTATCTTTCCCCTGTCAGACTTGTCGGCCTGTGTCTGGAAGGCTGCCAAGTTCTTCAGTGTTGTGGTTCTGCTATGAACTGCCCTTTATGCAGACTGCCTGTATTTAGGATTAGAGCAGCTTCTCTCTTCTCTCTCTTATCTTTTACAAGCTGGATAAATCGTCCTCTGAGCTGGCTGGGCTTTCACATACTGAGGAATTACAAACAAGGGCAAAGCTGTTACCAGGAAGAAAAGAGCAGCCTGAAACTTCAGTGCATGGGGGAAAGAAACACACAAATGATCTCTTGAGATTCAACAGGAAGGCTGTATACAGCCTGCTTGTGTATGGATGTATTTTCTATGTGTGGACATACTGTACATAAACCTACTTCCTGTTTTGGTGGCCATTTTGTTTGTTTACAAACAAACTTTTTAAAACTGTTTTTTAACCACTTTTAATACGGCGAGGAGCGGCGAAATTGTGCCAGAGGGTAATAGGAGATGTCCCCTAACGCACTGGTATGTTTACTTTTGAGCGATTTTAACAATACAGATTCTCTTTAAGAGCGGAATCATCATCTTAACATTTATTATTAAAGAAATCACATTACACTAAAGCACTTTGATCAGATCTAGCCTGATTGGTATGCAATGGTCATATTGAAAGAATAATAATAATAATAATAATAATAATGTTGGTGTTATGTAAATATTTTGTTCACAATGTGTTCACATTTAGTGTTCAGCTACATACAGTGACAGAACAATAGATCATGTAGAGGTTGCAACTACACCAGGGCCCCTGGACTAAAGGGGCCCTTCCTAATCTGCTCGTCTCATCTTCATTAGTGCTGTGCTGGTAATGGTCACCTCTATATGTCCTGTAAATAATAGCAATCATTAAAGAGACACTGAAGCGAAAAAAAAAATGAATTGGTTGTATACTATGAATATTTACTAGAAGATTAGCAGCAGAAAATATTCTCATATTTTTATTTTCAGGTATATAGTGTTTTTTCTAACATTGCATCATTCTATTATATGTGCAGATTACACAACACTCAGCATTCAAAATGATTCTTTCAGAGCAGTCTGTGAACTAATGACCTCTCCTCTGGCAGAGAAAAAGAAAATTGTCCACTAACAGTTGAGATAATAAAAGTCAGAAGACAGCCCTCTCCACGACTTTGAAAGTCTTATGCTGGGGATACACGGTACGTTTCTGTACCGTGTATCGACCAGCTGATCATATTCAGCTGGCCCGATCATGCCGCTCGACCCGCACCCGCTAGGTCCCGCCGGCGGACAATGGCAGGGAATCGAGCGGTGATAAAGAAGCGCCGGCGGGGACGAGCGGCAATCGATCCGCGTGCACGCGCGGACAAGCGGGGATGCGCTGGCTCGATCCGGCGCATAAAGCGAGCCGTGTATGCACGGCATTAGAGCTTAATGGCTTTTTTGCATAGAGATAACAACTGGAGTTTCTTAACTCTTCCTGTACTGGAAACAATTAGACTGATGTATCTGATCTTAATGTTTTATTTTTTAGCTGTACTGCACATACAAATCATAATATCTTTTTTTTTTTCCGCTTCAGTGTCTCTTTAACAGACTGTTCCCCTCCTGCTTATTCCTGTTTGACACAAACTTGGTACTCCTTATGTATAAATTGATCACACAGCTCCTTGGATTTGGCTACACCACTGGCTGTATGGGAGAAAATCATGTGATAGTTTGTATCCTCTCACTTGAAGTGTGAGAACTCCCTTTGCCTTGGGAGGCCTGCTGCCAAATGTCACACCATATTGATTATCTATACAACTGATCATGATGTTGATCATGCATTCTTGCTGTTCTGACTCCATTCAGAGATGGTGCACTCTCATATTCTTTCAGGCATATATGATATACTGGATCAGAACCATAAAAAAGTAATGTCACATACGGTTCTTATCCAGTTCTGAAAAATGCCTAAAGAAGAAACTTAAAATCTACCAGAGACAAAGTAAAAGATTTATACATACCTGGGGCTTCCTCCAGCCCCATCCGCACGGATCGCTCCCACGCCGCTGTCCTCAGTCTTCTCTGTCTTTTGTACCGGGTCTCGTAAGTTCGTCCAGTCGCGGCCAGTCTGAGCAAGCGCAGTTCCACGCGCCTTTTTAGGATGGGTCGGTTTCTTAGATCATTTAAGTTGATCGTTTAAGACAGGGCTGCCCAAGAGGTTGATCGCGATCTACCAGTAGAGCGCAGCCGCCTGCTCAGTAGATCGCGGCCTTATGGCCACGTCCCATGAAATTTTGCAGCCGGCAGCTGTAGAACGCCACTGGACGTCATGGCTGGGGGCGGCGCCGGGCACAATACATCCATGCACGCTGCCTGCCGCCCCTTTGCGCGCTAGAGCACTCTCTCAGCCGCCAGATTGCACATCTGCCCTCGAGGCTGCCCCGGCTGAGGAAGTGGAGACCAGGACAAGCCGCAGACACCACCACTGGAGCTGGAGGGAGGTAAGTGATAACTAGTACCTATCTAGCTAACCTTTACTGAAGGCACATATACCTAGCTAACCTATACTGAAGGCACATATATCTAGCTAACCTATACTGAAGGCACATATACCTAGCTAACCTATACTGAAGGCACATATACCTAGCTAACCTATACTGAAGGCACCTACATATACCTAACTACCTATACGGGGGGTGGGGGGGAGTTAGCATCTGAAACATTGGTAGATCTCCTGCCCTTGGCGAATTTTAAAGTAGCTTGTGAGCCGTAAAAGTGTGGGCACCCCTGGTTTAAGGTGTTCCACTACCTGAATTCCCTTACCCAGGCCTGAATCCATTTGGAGATATACGCCTTTTAAAATAATATGTAAAGATTCTCCCTTTGACAAGGGCCTTGTCTCATACATTTATTCTATTCTAAATGATCATATGATGCCAGACAAGCCACCCTTCATCTCTAGGCGAAAAGCTGATATGAGAAAGGATCTGTCAGAAAAAAGGTGGGCATACTACTGCAAAACAAACTAAAAACAGCATGTACTTCTCCACCCTGGAGACGTCCATCAAATAGTTACATTGAGTATACTATAATTCAAACAAACTTTATAAGCTAGATCTTTCTACCTCCCCACTTTGTTTCCGAGGATGCACTACTACAGGCACTCTTTGGCATACCTGGTGGGCGTGCCCTAAACAGGGGCAAACTCAGGATTTTTAAGGGGGGGGGGGGGATTCCTGAAAGGTCTCCCTCAGCCACTTACAATACAGTATAATAATATGGTAGGACATCATGCTGGGTTCACATAATGCAATTTTTCGTCCGACTGAAAGGATCTGACTGCTGCTACATCCAAAGTCAACTGTAACAGGAAATAAAGGGGGCAGGGCTGTGAGCTGCAGGATGCCTGCAGATATTTTGGTGTCTCAACATGTTCCTTCAGACAATGCACCGGCCCTGGTCTAAGGGGGGATTCTGGACAGCTGTAATCCCCCCTGTGTTTGCCTATGCTAAAGTCCAGATCTTCTGGAGGTCAAACCTTAATAAGTGTAGTGCTGTTTTATCCCGCCATATACCTCTTAGCCCGACAGTATTGTTACTGGGAGGCAAAACATACAAACTCCCGCTTTCCGGCTCATAGATTTTGGAACATGGCATCTACTAGAAGACGGGTCATTGCTCGCAACTGGCGAACCTCTAGCCTACCAGTAGAGGATGTTTTTTCGCTAGTGACTGAAATTATGTTAGCTAATCATGTTCAAGCTAAAATAGCGGACAACATGATTGGGTTTTATAACACTTGGACTCCCTGGATTTCCTGGTTAGAGAATTGTCTTCTATCTTACCACCTACACAATTTCTGATATTCTTTTAATCCTGTTTTATTCTTATAATTATAGTTTGAACCTGCCAATGTTATGAGGTTGTATTATGCCTGTGTGTTGTAACAAGTAGGGTTTTGGCATTTTTACGCCATAAGACCTGCTTTTTCTTTTGTTCTTTTTTGTTACAATATAGTCGTGCTAATATCACCCCTGCGTGGGTCTCATTGGTATTTTAGCCTATTTCATTCCACTACCTCAATAAAGAATTTTGAAACCAAATGATACCAGAGATCAAAATGTTTGGAGAAACGTTCTTTCATCTGCCCCCCGCAGCTCACCTAAAACCCCTCGGGATCCTATTCCGGTCGCCAGGGTTGGGCTTACTGCGCAGGCGCTGGCCAGGCTGCGCACATCCTACAACGCGTGCCTGGGGCCGGGAGTGCACTGCACATGCGTAAGACGTTACCAGATCATGCGCAGTGACGTCGTACGCATACGCAGTGCGATCCTGGCCACGTGCTATAGGGCTCGCACAGCCCTGCTGGCGCCTGCGCAGTAAGCCCGACCCTGGCGACTGGAATAGGATCCCAAAGGACTTTCAGGTGAGCTACGGGAGGCAGATAGGAGAACGGTGGGAGCGGTGGGCATTAGGACAGGTAGTAATATATGCCTGCTCCCCCTATTTCTACAAACATTTTGAGCTCTAGTATCCTTTAAGGTTTTTAATGCAAAGAAGTAATGTACAGTTAGTCATTAAAGAGAATCTGTATTGTTAAAATCGCACAAAAGTAAACATACCAGTGCGTTAGGGGACATCTCCTATTACCCTCTGGCACAATTTCGCCGCTCCCCGCCCCATTAAAAGTGGTTAAAAACAGTTTTAAAAAGTTTGTTTATAAACAAACAAAATGGCCACCAAAACAGGAAGTAGTTTGATGTACAGTATGTCCACACATAGAAAATACATTCATACACAAGCAGGCTGTATACACCCTTCTTTTTGAATCTCAAGAGATCATTTGTGTGTTTCTTTCCCCCTGCATCTCTCATGCACTGAAGTTTCAGACTGCTCTTTTCTTCCTGCAAACAGCTTTGCCCTTGTCTGAATTTCCTCAGTATGTGAAAGCCCAGCCAGCTCAGAGGACGATTTATCCAGCTTGTAAAAGATAAGAGAAAAGCTGCCCTAATCTAAATAATACACAGGCAGTGTGCATAGAGGGGCCTGGAAGGGGGAGTTCATAGCAGAACCACAACACTGAAGAACTTGGCAGCCTTCCAGACACAGGCCGACAAGCCTGACAGGGGAAAGATACATTGATTTATTACAGAGACTGTGATAGCAGAAAGTGCTGCAGTTAGCCAGAACACATTAGAATAGCTTTTGGAACTTGTAGGATGATAAAAAACAGGATGCAATTTTTGTTACGGAGTCTCTTTAAAGGTATCACCTAAACAACTTTTGTTGTTATGTCTTTGGATTCTCTCCATGACTAATACCGGACCACACGCAGGTGGCTGTATCAGTGAAAGAGGCCACAGGTTGCTAACACATCAGTTTTCACATTACTGAATAAGCCCAGTTTAATATGTCAATCATTTTGCCCTAGTAATAAGCTGTATCCCTGGAGAACTAACTGCACATGCTACTCTTCAGCCTTGCCAGAGAATCTAGCCCTGCTGTGCACTGTTCTTGTATGGGCAGGGAAGCTTCTGATGACCTCTTCTATGACCGCAGTCATAATGCACACATGCTAACAATTCAGTTAAGAAAAGACAACACTGGGGGAGATTTAGTGACTTTGCAATACACCAAAAGGAGAACAGTGAGCTGTATTGTGAAGCAGTTAATATAAAATCTCTGTTGCTCAGAGAAAGCTCTGTGTCAAAATAAAACCCGACCATCCATTTTTCCTCAATTTTTAAGTGGAACTATTTTTGATCGAAATTAGTCACAAATGTCAACAGAAATGTGTTGCAGACAATAGCAAAGCTGCCAGCGAGCTCTCCGTGACTGGGGTACAGGAGTGACGACAAGAGCACATGAAAGACAGCAAATCCTTTCAGAGCTGGATTTGCACCGCTCAACCGCTTGATTCTGTTGGGGCCATTAGGTGGCCATACATGGGTCAATTTTTCTGGCATATTTAATCAGTGCAACCAAGCCTAAGCTGAGACAGTTGTGATCAATCGCTGCACAGTGCACAGCATGGGGAGACAGCTGTGTAGCAAGGCACTGTGTATTGAGCAGTAAAACTATAGAGTTTCAATGTATTCTTAAAGTGGACCTGAACTCTTGCACAGGACATAGAGAAATCCACCATGTATGTATTTAGAGAGTTTAGCCTGTCTAATTCCCCCTCATCTGTGACTAATCACAAGTTGTAATTTGATCTCTCAGCCGTGTCAGCTGACTACCATGGCAGAGCAGCTAATTTGTAAACACAGGATGTTAATTCTATGTCTGCTTCTATGAAAGCAGGAAGTAGACACTGCAGAAGTATTGCAGGATTTGTATCAGCTGTAACAAATAAATGTTTTTCTTTAAAGGTTATTATGCTGTTGCTGATCTGTTAGTACAAAGAAGAAGTTCTGCGTTCATGTCTGCTGCTTAATCAGGATTGATTGGGGCAAAATGATACACCAAACATTGGGATCAATTTGTGAGAAGCTATAAATATGTGATTAGGGAGCGATCGATTGCTGGCTGAGATGGCCTGCAGGTTTCTATCAATCTGTGTATAGCTATCTTAACTTGATAGATCCTGGATCATGTCTAGTACAGTTTGAAAGTTTGCTCCTGGTTAGGGATGGATTGGAGAAATTCATGTAATGTATTTCAATTAAAAGCTGCCCATACACTTATAGATTTCCACCCAATGTTCCAAATCGATCGATTCCTTTCTGAAAAGAATCGATTCAGAAGGTAACTCCTACTACACACTGCACACTATTTTCAAGTAGGTTCTAGGGGGGAATCTGTTGAAAATCGATCAAACTGCAGTGTTGCACTGTTTGATGCAGTGCAACAGGCCATAGATCTATCAATGCTCTCGTCCCACCTGATCAATCTAAATTTTCCTTGCTGTTCATCAAAATTGATGAAAAATCGATCAATCTGACATTTTGAGGAATCGATTTCCAGCAGATGAAGCTGGAGGGGGAGGGGGAGCAGCCAGGAAGGGGGAGCAGCAGGCACAGAGGTGGGGAGGGGGGGAGGTCAGACCCCCCCTCCTTCACCTGGGGCTCCTCTGTCCACGCTCCCCGTCCAGGTATTTGCACAGCATTTAAGTCAGTAGTGAGCGGGGAAGCAATGACTTACTTTCTTCCGTTCCAGGCATTGCGTTCTTCCGCTCATGTCACTTCCTGCAATGCCACCCACTGTACTTCTGCAGTACAGTCGGCGGCATTGCTGCGCAAATAGCTGGATGGGGAGCACAGACGGGGGAGCCCCACCGCTGTGCCCGCTCCTCCCCCTTCCTGACTGCTATCCCCTCCAGGCTACCTATACTGGGTGCAATTATACAATTATACTACCCCCTGGGGGGGGGGCGGCATCCTCAGAAGTTTGCCTCAGGCGGGAAAAAGTCTAGAACCGGCTCTGTCAGCAGCACCTGCATCCTGGTCAATCGGCACTACTTTAAAGTGGATCTAAACTCTGAACTTCCTGCTCTAAAAGATTAGCCATGTAAAGAAGAAATTATTCATTACAATTTATGGAAAGCCTTAAAAAAAAAACAACTAAAGTTTTAACTTGGATTCACTGTTTAGGTGATACCTTTAACCACTTCCCGACCGCCGTATATACAATTGGCGGCCGGGAAGTGGACGCCGCAAGGACCGCCGTATTGACAATTGGCGGCGGTCCTTGTATGGGCATGGGCGGAGCGATCGCGTCATCCGTGACGCGATCCTCCGCCTCCGCCTGGCGCCGCTCACCCGCCGCAACATCCCGCCGGCCATACGGAAGCGCCGGCGGGATGTTAACCCGACGATCGCAGCATACAAAGTGTATAATACACTTTGTAATGTTTACAAAGTGTATTATACAGGCTGCCTCCTGCCCTGGTGGTCCCAATGTCCGAGGGACCACCAGGGCAGGCTGCAGCCACCCTAGTCTGCACCAAGCACACTGATTTCCCCCCCCCCCTGCCCCAGATCGCCCACAGCACCCATCAGACCCCCCCTGCCCACCCCCCAGACCCCTGTTTGCACCCAATCACCCCCCTAATCACCCATCAATCACTCCCTGTCACTATCTGTCAACGCTATTTTTTTTTATCCCCCCCTGCCCCCCGCTCCCTCCTGATCACCCCCCCACCCCTCAGATTTTCCCCAGACCCCCCCCCCAGACCCCCCCCATGTACTGTATGCATCTATCCCCCCTGATCACCTGTCAATCACCTGTCCATCACCTGTCAATCACCCGTCAATCACCCGTCAATCACCCCCTGTCACTGCCACCCATCAATCAGCCCCTAACCTGCCCCTTGCGGGCAATCTGATCACCCCCCCACACCAATAGATCGCCCGCAGATCCGACATCAGATCACCTCCCAAATCCATTGTTTACATCTATTCTCTCCTCTAAACACCCACTAATTACCCATCAATCACCCCCTATCACCACCTGTCACTTTTACCTATCAGATCAGACCCTAATCTGCCCCTTGCGGGCACCCAATCACCCGCCCACACGCTCAGATTGCCCTCTGACCCCCCCCTTATCAATTCACCAGTGCATTAATTACATCTGTTCTTCCCTGTAATAACCCACTGATCACCTGTCAATCACCTGCCAATCACCTATCACCCATCAATCACCCCCTGTCACCCTCTGTCACTGCCACCCATCAATCAGCCCCTAACCTGCCCCTTGCGGGCAATCTGATCACCCACCCACACCATTAGATCGCCCGCAAACCCGCCGTCAGATTACCTCCCAAATATATCGTTTACATCTGTTATCTTCTCTAAACACCCACTAATTACCCATCAATCACCCATCAATCACCCCCTATCACCACCGGTCACTGTTACCTATCAGATCAGACCCTAATCTGCCCCTTGCGGGCACCCAATCACCCGCCCACACGCTCAAATTGCCCTCAGACCCCCCCCCCCCCTTATCAATTCGCCAGTGCATTAATTACATCTGTCCTTCCCTGTAATAACCCACTGATCACCTGTCAATCACCTGCCAATCACCTATCACCCATCAATCACCCCCTGTCACTGCCACCCAACAATCAGCCCCTAACCTGCCCCTTGCGGGCAATCTGATCACCCACCCACACCAATAGATCGCCCGCAGATCCGACATCAGATCACCACCCAAGCGCAGCGTTTACATCTATTCTCTCCTCTAAACACCCACTAATTACCCATCAATCACCCATCATTCACTCCCTATCACCACCTGTCACTGTTACCTATCAGATCAGACCCTAATCTGCCCCTTGCGGGCACCCAATCACCCGCCTACACGCTCAGATTGCCCTCAGACCCCCCCTTATCAATTCGCCAGTGCAATATTTACATCTGTCCTTCCCTGTAATAACCCACTGATCACCTGTCAATCACCTGCCAATCACCTATCACCCATCAATCACCCCCTGTCACTGCCACCCAACAATCAGCCCCTAACCTGCCCCTTGCGGGCAAACTGATCACCCACCCACACCAATAGATCGCCCGCAGATCCGACATCAGATCACCACCCAAGCGCAGTGTTTCCATCTATTCTCTCCTCTAAACACCCACTAATTACCCATCAATCACCCATCAATCACCCCCTATCACCACCTGTCACTGTTACCCATCAGATCAGACCCTAATCTGCCCCTTGCGGGCACCCAATCGCCCGCCTACACGCTCAGATTGCTCTCAGACCCCCCCTTATCAATTTGCCAGTGCAATATTTACATCTGTTCTCCCCTGTAATAACCCACTGATTACCTGTCAATCACCTATCAATCACCCATCAATCACCCCCTGTCACTGCCACCCATCAATCACCCCCTGTCACTGCCACCCATCAATCACCCCCTGTCACTGCCACCCATCAATCACCCGCTGTCACTGCCACCCATCAATCAGCCCCTAACCTGCCCCTTGCGGGCAAACTGATCACCCACCCACACCAATAGATCGCCCGCAGATCCGACATCAGATCACCACCCAAGCGCAGTGTTTCCATCTATTCTCTACCCTAAACACCCACTAATTACCCATCAATCACCCCCTGTCACTGCTACCTATCAGATTAGACCCCTATCTGCCCCTAGGGCACTCAATCACCCGCCCACACCCTCAGAATGCCCTCAGACCCCAGCCCTGATCACCTCGCCAGTGCATTGCTTGCATCTATTCCCCCTTCTAATCACACCTTGAGACACCCATCAATCACCTCCTGTCACCCCCTAGCACACCTACCCATCAGATCAGGCCCCAATTTGCCCCGTGTGGGCTCCTGATCACTCGGCCAAACCCTCAGATCCCCCTCAGACCCCCTTCCGATCACCTCCCCAGTGCATTGATTGCATCTATTTTCCCCTCTAACCACCCCCTGAGACACCCATCAATCACCTCCTGTCACCCCCCTAGCACTCCTATCCATCAGATCAGGCCCAATACAACCTGTCATCTAAAAGGCCACCCTGCTTATGACCGGTTCCACAAAATTCGGCCCCTCATAGACCACCTGTCATCAAAATTTGCAGATGCTTATACCCCGAACAATCATTTTGAGACATTTGGTTTCCAGACTACTCACGGTTTTGGGCCTGTAAAATGCCAGGGCGGTATAGGAACCCCACAAGTGACCCCATTTTAGAAAAAAAGACACCCCAAGGTATTCTGTTAGGTGTATGACGAGTTCATAGAAGATGTTATTTTTTGTCAAAAGTTAGCGGAAATTAATTTTTATTGTTTTTTTTTCACAAAGTGTCATTTTTCACTAACTTGTGACAAAAAATAAAATCTTCTATGAACTCGCCATACACCTAACGGAATACCTTGGGGTGTCTTCTTTCTAAAATGGGGTCACTTGTGGGGTTCCTATACTGCCCTGGCATTTTAGGGGCCCTAAACCGCGAGGAGTAGTCTAGAAAACAAGTGCTTCAAAATGACCTGTGAATAGGACGTTGGGCCCCTTAGCGCACCTAGGCTGCAAAAAAGTGTCACACATGTGGTACCGCCGTACTCAGGAAAAGTAGTATAATGTGTTTTGGGGTGTATTTTTACACATACCCATGCTGGGTGGGAGAAATTTCTATGTAAATGGACAATTGTGTGTAAAAAAATCAAACAATTGTCATTTACAGAGATATTTCTCCCACTTAGCATGGGTATGTGTAAAAATACACCCCAAAACGCATTATACTACTTCTCCTGAGTACGGCGGTACCACATGTGTGGCACTTTTTTACACCCTAAGTACGCTAAGGGGCCCAAAGTCCAATGAGTACCTTTAGGATTTCACAGGTCATTTTGCGACATTTGGTTTCAAGACTACTCCTCACGGTTTAGGGCCCCTAAAATGCCAGGGCAGTATAGGAACCCCACAAATGACCCCATTCTAGAAAGAAGACACCCAAAGGTATTCCGTACGGAGTATGGTGAGTTCATAGAAGATTTTATTTTTTGTCACAAGTTAGCGGAAAATGACACTTTGTGAAAAAAAACTATTAAAATCAATTTCCGCTAACTTGTGACAAAAAAATAAAAACTTCTATGAACTCACCATACTCCTAACGGAATACCTTGGGGTGTCTTCTTTCTAAAATGGGGTCATTAGTGGGGTTCCTATACTGCCCTGGCATTTTAGGGGCCCTAAACCGTGAGGAGTAGTCTTGAAACAAAAATGACCTGTGAAATCCTAAAGGTACTCATTGGACTTTGGGCCCCTTAGTGCAGTTAGGGTGCAAAAAAGTGCCACACGTGGTATCACCATACTCGGGAGAAGTAGTACAATGTGTTTTGGGGTGTATTTTTACACATACCCATGCTGGGTGGGAGAAATACCTCTGTAAATGACAATCTTTTGATTTTTTTACACACAATTGTCCATTTACAGAGGTATTTCTCCCACCCAGCATGAGTATGTGTAAAAATACACCCCAAAACACATTGTACTACTTCTCCCGAGTATGGCGATACCACATGTG
Source organism: Hyperolius riggenbachi (assembly GCF_040937935.1). NCBI lineage: Eukaryota > Metazoa > Chordata > Amphibia > Anura > Hyperoliidae > Hyperolius > Hyperolius riggenbachi. The sequence goes on along the minus strand of NC_090650.1, from coordinate 314,974,352 downwards.
TGGCACTTTTTTGCACCCTAACTGCGCTAAAGGGCCCAAAGTCCAATGAGTACCTTTAGGATTTCACAGGTCATTTTGAGAAATTTCGTTTCAAGACTACTCCTCACGGTTTAGGGTCCCTAAAATGCCAGGGCAGTATAGGAACCCCACAAATGACCCCATTTTAGAAAGAAGACACCCCAAGGTATTCCGTTAGGAGTATGGTGAGTTCATAGAAGATTTTATTTTTTGTCAAAAGTTAGCGGAAATTGATTTTAATTGTGTTTTTTCACAAAGTGTAATTTTCCGCGCTGCATGTATACAGAAATTTTACTTTATTTGAAAAATGTCAGCACAGAAAGTTAAAAAAATCATTTTTTTTCCAAAATTCATGTCTTTTTTGATGAATATAATAAAAAGTAAAAATCGCAGGAGCAATCAAATAGCACCAAAAGAAAGCTTTATTAGTGACAAGAAAAGGAGCCAAAATTCATTTAGGTGGTAGGTTGTATGAGCGAGCAATAAACCGTGAAAGCTGCAGTGGTCTGAATGGAAAAAAAGTGGCCGGTCCTTAAGGGGTAGAAAGCCCTAGGTCCTTGGAAGTAGCAGCTATGTCCAAAAAGGCTTAAATGGTTAAAGCAAGATCTTTAAAGGGATACTGTAGGGGGGTCGGGGGAAAATGAGCTGAACTTACCCGGGGCTTCTAACGGTCCCCCGCAGACATCCTGTGCCCACGCAGCCACTCACCGATGCTCCGGCCCCGCCTCCGGTTCACTTCTGGAATTTCAGACTTTAAAGTCTGAAAACCACTGCGCCTGCATTGCCGTGTCCTCGATCCCGCTGATGTCATCAAGAGCGCACAGCGCAGGCCCAGTATGGTCTGTGTCTGCGCAGTACACTCCTGGTGACATCAGCGGGAGCGAGGACACGGGCGTGCAGGCGCAGTGGTTTTCTGACTTTAAAGTCAGAAATTCCAGAAGTAGACTGGAGGCGGGGCCGAAGCATCGGTGAGTGGCTGTGTGGGCACAGGATGTCTGCGGGGGACCATTAGAAGCCCCGGGTAAGTTCAGCTCATTTTCCCCCAAACCCCCTACAGTATCCCTTTAATGACTAACTGTACAAGATTTCTTTGTGAGCTTTCAAAACTTTAAAGGACTCACGAGGCTAAATATTAAATCTAGTTTTATTTACCTGGTGTTTCTTCCAGCTCCTAGACATCCTATGGGTCCCTCGCTGCAGCTCCGATCCTCTCTAGTGTCCCTTTGGCTGCCTCTAAGGATAGTCAGCCCCCGATGGGTCGGTGTCTTCTGTGCATGCGCAGAAAACACATAGGGGCTGGAAGAAACTGCAGGCAAGTACAACTAGACTTAATATTTCATCTCGTGAGTCCTTTAGAGAGAAACTCCGACCAAGAATTGAACTTTATCCCAATCAATAGCTGATACCACCTTTTACATGAGAAATCTATTCCTTTTCACAAATAGATCATCAGGGGGCGTTGTATGGCTGATATTGTGGTGAAACCCCTCCCACAAGAAGCTCTGAGTACCGAGGTACTTCTGGCAGTTTCCTGTCTGTGAACCTTGTTACATTGTGGGAAATAGCTGTTTACAGCTGTTTCCAACTGCCAAAACAGCAAGTAGCAGCTACATCACTTGCCAGCAGTAAAAATGTCACCATGTAATAAATGTCAGAATATAAATCAGGGATTTAAAATATTTTACAATGGGCAAACACTGACTAAATCATTTATACATAATTATTGTAAAAATGAAGCACTTTTTTTATTACATTATTTTCACTGGAGTTCCTCTTTAAGTTTCTCCTTCAGGCATGATACAGAACAGGATCAGAAATGAATGGGACATTGATTTTGGATGGTTCTGATCCAGTTCTGAAACATATCTGAAGAAGAAACTTACATTTTCAAAAGCTTGCAAATAAATCTTGTACAGTTAGTCAATAAAGGTATCACCTAAACAACTTTTGTTGTTATGTCTTCAGATTTAAAAACCTGTCCAAGCATAGAAAGTCTATTTTGCACATTTTCAGGTGGTCAAATGTAACTGCCTGGGCAGACGCAGCCTTAGAGGAGGAAACGCACTGCACTTTTCAATTGTAGCTTTGTGACATGGCAAGCTAGTTTTCATCCAGGTTCTTCTCTTGTTACACTGAAGGCAGAAAAATTCAAAACAGCTGATATGAAAGGATGGAAATGTAACAAACAGGCTCTGTGTTGTGTGCTGCGAGTGGGAGAAGACTGTGATAGCTTTTCTGTTTTCACAGAGGAATTTCTTATCTTGCCTTCATACCTGTCTTTCATTTGCAAGGATTCAAGGATTCTAACATTTCTGATTTTTTTTTATTTATTTTGTTTTGTATTGTTTTCATAATTCAGGATGCAGAAAGGTATGTTACGGAGAACGTTATACACTGCTCAAGAAAATTAATTAATCATCAGAAAAAACAGTCCATAAGGTACATCCTCTCGAGCCTTTCCATTCCCGGATTTAAAAAAAGGGAATGCCACAAGGGTTAAAGTCAGTAAGGGCTCGTTCACACTGCAGGCGGTTTCGGCTTTTTTTTCGCCCGCGTGTGGTTTTTAAAAACGCCCCCGACCGTGTGGAAAATGAATTTCTATATAAGAAGGTTCATATCAGCGCGGGTTGTGCACTGTCCGTTCAGTAAAGCGGTGCGCGTACCATTTTTGAGGCAATTCCGCCGCAATGGAAAGTATAGGAGCAACGCAAAATGCTCACAAAATTGCTTTGTGTATCAATTGCATTCGCGTTTTTAAGAATAAATACATTGTATTTATTCTTTTCCAGGTCAAATAGTTCACTTCTTGACTTGCGTCAGGAAGTAAATTACAAAACCGCTCAGAAAAAAATGCTTAGAAAACTGCTAAGCACGAAAACGACCCAAGCGCCAGGAATCTAAGAAAAAGCCCAACGTGGACAGACACGAGAACGGAACGCAATGTGAACAAGGCCTAAGGTTCTAGATTTTTACTGCCTGAAACAAGCGCACAAGCTCAGGTGAAGAGTGAGCCCAGTACCTGAAACTCCCCCCCCCCCCATAAGAAGTGCGGCCATATTGTGTTCCATACCACCCCAAACCCCATGTGAATCTGTCCCACCCCCCATAAGAGGTGGCCTAGGCTGTGGGGCCCCCCTCTCTCCCACCATCTGAATGGCAGATCGGCTGCAGCGTAGCACATATAGAAGCATTCCATCATAGGCTTCTGATGCTTGTCACATGACATGATGAACTGATGGAGAGATGATGCTGCATGTTGATAGGATGCAGTGAAGAGGAGGAAAGGACTCAGTGACGGACCAGGTAATTGTGCTCTGCTGTGGCTGCTCTGCCATTCAGATGTCACAAGCTCCCTCCCCAAGGTTTTGCGGTCTGAATCAAATTATTCAGGTGGCTTCATGGTCAGAATGGCTCTGTGTAAAATGTTTCCCTAACCAGATATTATAATTTGGGCTGGGGCTATACTATGCCAGGTGTATTTAGTAGAACAGGGAGTAGGCACTAGGGATATACTGCAAAAATATTTGTGGCACAGGTTGCCTCTCTAAGGTTTTGCAGCCTGATTCAAATGAATCAGGTGGCTTTTATGATCAGGGATGGCCTTGTGTAAAAGATTTCCCTAACTAGATATAATTTAGGCTAGGGCTATACTATGCCAGGTGTATTTAGTAGAACAGGGAGTAGACACTATGGATAAACTGAAAAAATCTTTAAGGCCTCTTAAAGCGGTATCGTCACCATAAAAATCAAATTTCAACTGCAACTGGCCTGAGTGTATTAAGTGATAAAGATGCTTATCCTGCATTCAAAACTTTCAAAACTTTTTCTGCTGTTATGATTTGGAGTTATCACATACTTAAGGAACAGTGACACTTTAGTAGTCGTGCCAAAGAATTGCATGCTGGGGGTTCTATTTATCTATAATCTATTCCTCCTCTTCCCTATATTTCCCTGCCAGCTTCTTATCTGAAACCTAATCCTCTAATCACTTGTGTTTACAAGCAAGGCTGAGACGACTCAGCGATTGGAGGAGACAAGAAAAAAAGTAAAGGGCAGAAATGACATCACGAGTTAGCCTTTACTGTGGGCAAAAGACATGGCCCCCACCAGGAACAGAATTCTCGTCATTTACTTTATAACATTCACTGAAATCAAAACTTGGACAGTATAATACATGTGTTATGTAAGTAGATCAAGTATTTATCTACTTATATATGTGTTTTTTTTCCCTGGCATAGTATGGCTGATCCTACTGCTTTAAAGGTTAAACAGTGTATGGATACCCCTGGTGGTGCAATTTGCAGTGACTAGCCACTCCACTACGTCCTCTAAGGTAACAGACAACAGTTATCTATTGATATGTGGAGAAAAGGAAAAACCTTGGCACTTTAGTGTCTACTTAAACAGTTTAATTTTATTCTCGAGTCTTCCATATAAACAACATAAGAACTAGAACACATACCCAGGCCAGTGAGGATGTGGGGGCTGCGTCTAGACTAGGCAACTCTGCCTAATGTCCGTTTTAAGCAACGCACATCTTCAGAGGCTTCAAGCGCCTTGAAACCTCTGAAGACGCACGGTGAGCAAAATGGATATTAGGCAGAGTCTAGACGCACCCACCACAGCCTCACTGGTCCAGGGCTTTTCCTTTTCTCCACATATCAATACTATACTATGCCAGATCGACAATGTGTATGGTTCATCAGATCCGACGCACGATCAGTGGTATCTTTATAATCCATTGGTGTCTGTTGTAGCATGCTTTTTGACAGCAAGGGAAACCTGATGTGGGAGGGGTTTGGGGGTGGATTTTTGCTATTTTTTGTCATGTTGGATTTGCTGGATCACTTCTGATCCTCGCACTGGAGATGTTGGAGATGATTGCAGATCTCTGGAGATGCTTTAGTAAATTAGGCTAATTTATTCTATGCTTATCTGAATGTGTATCAGCAGCTTCAGTCACTGGCCCCGTGTAAGCAATTTGCTGGAATTACAGATCTAAAATTAGCTTTCCCAAGCATCGCCTTGAAAAGCATGAATATGTAAAGGAAGATGGGAGAAGGCCACAAAATAGGAAGGAATTAAGGATGTGGGCGAGAGAGACATTACACTGCGAGACAAAGTTTACTAAGTGAAAAAGGATTGGGTCAAGGGCAAAAACTGCATGAAAGGACCAAGAACAAGCTTTGGCAATTATAGTTTACTTCACCAGAAAAGAAACTGGTCTATATGGTGAGGAAGAGATGATGAAATGATGTTATTTAAACAAATCTGATTCATGCCAAGTGTTACAGGTTTCCTACTCATTAGATAAAGTATAACACTGACTCTGCAATAATGTTAATGTGATACTGAAGCCAGGCCCAGAAGCAATGGAACCAGGACACCGTGAGAGGACCAGGAAAGCTATACAGGATTCAGGGCATTCCCTCTCCATAGGTTAGTGAGATTTGCTTTAAAGGGAATACTGTACATACAGTCATTTCTTTGGTTATTATGGTTAGTTGCAAAACTTACTTTAATTAGGAAATAGTGCATATGATTATTTTGGTGCACCATCTGTCGGTGGGAGTTGCAAGACATGCAAACGGATGACCTTCTTGCTTTACTGCTGTAGATTAAAAAAGGCTCTAATGCCACAGTAACCAAGTCCCATGGTCTATTAGCTTAGCTATCAGAGAGATGATCATTTAAGTCACATTTTACAGCAAGGAATTAGCTCACAGTTCAAAACTTCTTGCTTGTATACAGCAGTAAAGCTAGATGTCTCTGTACTCATTTTCTTAAAGTTCCAAGAAAATTAAATATCACTTTGTCATATATTTTAGTGTTTGTGTCTCCCTGGAGATACTATTTAATACACTGGGCTCTACTCACAAAACTTCTCACACATGACCTATTTATCGCTTATTATTGTATTACACCTAATTAATAAAAACATCCTTTCAGCACATTTACGAGCAAAATAATCACTCAAAGTAAGTTGTTCCATTTTAACATTACTTTTCTTCCATTAACCACTTCACCACTGAGGGGTTTTACCCCCTGAGCACCAGAGCAATTTTCACCTTTCAGCGCTCCTTCCATTCATTCGTCTATAACTTTATCATTACTTATCGCAATGAAATGAACTATATCTTGTTTTTTCCGCCACCAATTAGGCTTTCTTTAGGTGGGACATTATGCCAAGAATTTTTTTTTCTAAATGTGTTTTAATGGGAAAATAGGAAAAATGTGGGGAAAAAAATAATTATTTTTCAGTTTTCGGCCATTATAGTTTTTAAATAATGCATGCTACTGTAATTAAAACCCATGAAATGTATTTGCCCTTTTGTCCCGGTTATAAAACCATTTAAATTATGTCCCTATCACAATGTTTGGCGCCAATATTTTATTTGGAAATAAAGGTGCATTTTTTTCATTTTTGCGTCCATCCCTAATTACAAGCCCATAGTTTATAAAGTAACAGTGTTATACCCTCTTGACATAAATATTTAAAAAGTTCAGTCCCTAAGGTAACTATTTATGTATTTTTTTTAATTGTAAATTTTTTAATTTTTTTTTTAATTACAAAAAAAAAAAAAAAATGGGGAGTGTGGGAGGTAATGAGTTAATTTTATGTGTAAAAGTCATTTATTTGTATGTGAAAAATGTGTAGGGTGTAGTTTACTATTTGGCCACAAGATGGCCACAGTAACTTTTTGTTTTAATGCGACCTCCAAGCTTCCTTCCGGAAGCTTGGAGGAAGTATAAGGAGGCTGGACACGTGAGTTTTTTCTCACAATGATCGCGCTGCCCATAGGAGAGCAGTGGATCATTGCGGGGGCTTAGATCAACGAACGGGAATGGATTTTCCCGTTCATTGATCTCTGGGCGAGCGGGCGGCGGCGTGTTTACTAGCGGCGGGCGGCGTGTTTACGAGCGGGAGCGCGGACAGCGTCGGGAACGCGGAAAGTACGTATTTCTCCATCCCTGGTTGTTAAAGGATGGAAAAAGGGGCGGAGAAATACGTACGCGCGGGGGTAAAGTGGTTAATTATATTTATTTTTGCTCTTTGGGAGCTTAAAAATGTAACAAAGATAAGGTGAAAACAGAGGAAAACAGGTGAAAAAGCTTTGTGAATCATGCCTATTGTGTTGCAATTAATAAAGATAGAATAATATTTTTTTTTCAACCACTTTAGAACTTAACCTTTTTTTATTTCATAAAATAGTTCTCATGTGCTTACATGGCCTTGATTTCCAAAAGCTGAAGAGCAATACAGAGCCTGTGTGAGCAAACAAACATGAACTTGATTCTTTAAGAAATAGTCCACTACAAGATGACAAAACTTTGCAATGGTCTCCAGGGTCACAATGGATTGTAGTGAGAATGGTTGTAATGTGAATGCTATAGCCATAGTGCAACTGAAGTAGTATACTTGCATGTGCAATGATAATGTTTTATGATAAATCCAAGACTCTCCGAAGAACAGTTAATCCTCACACACATGTACAAGGCATGTTGCCCAACGGAGATCGACACCAATCCCTTGGGCAACATTGCAGTGTCGAGGCTGTACAGAAGCATTGCTAGCCTGCAGACTTGCAATGTGCTCTGTTGCAATGTGTGGAGGGACAACAAAATGGCACAGGAGAGACGTCATGTGGGAGCTGGGTGAGTGGGGAGAACAATGCACTTGGCCGAAGCGATCCACAAAGGCTGGTCGCTGGTCGTGCGGCCTGAGGGGGATCAGGGGCTACTGTACACAAGCTAGATTCTCATTGGCCAACTCAGATGAGTTTCATCAAGCTTGTGTACATAACTAAAGTGTCTGCAGGAACACGGTGGCTGTATAGTGTACTGGTAAAGGGCTCTGCCTTTGACATGGAAGACCATGGTTCCAATCCTGGCTAGGGTCACTCAGTACCTATTTAGTAAGAAGTCCTTAGGCAAGACTTCCTAACATGCGCCCTTAGTGGATGCAGCTCGAGTCCAACATTAGAAAACGCTGTACAAATGTTACGATTATAACACTAAATTGAATCTAATAATATATGGTCTCCAGGCTTACAAAATTTTGCCTGTTAGTTAATAACAGACAGTTTTTAAGAGAATCCAGTCCAGGGTTGCGGAATCACACAAATGGAGTAACACACTTTTTTTTATATTTCACATATTTTTCTATTGACTTTTTTCCTGTTCCCTCTTTTCACTTACTTCCTCCAAATATTACAAATGGCTTATGGTAATGGTAATTATAGTAGAAATATATCTTTTTGAAGTAAAAAGTACTCACTGGGATCAGGTAGGTTATTTTCATGTTCTTCTCTTTCCATTTGTTGACACCATCCTTCCATTCTGTCTTTTTCTGCCTGCAGAAGCTTCAGAAACCAATGTCCATCTCTGTGACAAACTGACCTATGAACTGCCTCCATGGGATCTTCTGTAATTGAGTCAATCCAAGGGTCTGGTGGAGGTAGTATTGAAGGATCAAAGTCAGCATCAAAGTCCTCCTCCACTGCACAGGCATGGTAATGGTTGCCTGAGCCCTGGATGCTGACTGTGGAGGTGCAAGCATCGCGGGAATACTGCTTAGTCAGTGGCCGACTATATTGAAATTCCTGTTCAACCATTTCCACTGGACATTCAAAATGCTCCCTGAGGTCCAGATCGGCCTGCACAGCAGCGGTAACACTGTTTGATCGGGTTAGTCTACGCAACCTTCAATAAACAAAGAGCAAGAAAAATTATTCAGCATGCATATAAATACAAAAGATCTGAAGGACTACTCAGGATCAAATATACACGGGATTTTCAATACACACCAAGCCTGTGTGTTAGTGATTTGCATTACTCAAGTTTCACATAATGGAAACAATAAAACGCGTATATCAAAAAAGGGCGCCTGGAAAAAAGGGCGCGGGGTGTAGCCGAAATTATAAGTTTGAATGCAAAACCGTATTTTTCGTTTAAGAGGTTATAAACGATAATTTAGTGCTAAATACGTTAAATAAACGGAAATGAAATGGCAAAATACCGTCTATAACAGTAAACGAATTCTGAAATGAAACGTCAAATAGCGTCTATAGCAAAAACGATATTTACACTTGTATTAAGCATAGTACTAGAATGGTAGGTTTTACAGGTATTTTACTACAATTATACCTAACTTTAGGGTCACAGATATCTCTCCTTATCCCTATCCCTCACACCTAGACCCCCCTTTGTGTAAATACACATCATGTAATAAATTGTATATATTACATATATTGTACTATAACTATACCTAACCTTACTCTCATACAGAGCCCTCCCTGTACCTATCCCTAACCCCTAGACCCCCCTGGTGGTGCCTAAACCTAAGACCCCCCAGTTGGTGCCTAAACCTAAGACTCCCCTGGTGGTGCCTAAACCTAAGACCCCCCTGTTGGTGCCTAAACCTAAGACCCCCCTGTTGACCCCCCTGGTGGTGCCTAAACCTAAGACTCCCCTGGTGGTGCCTAAACCTAAGACCCCCCTGTTGGTGCCTAAACCTAAGACCCCCCTGTTGGTGCCTAAACCTAAGACCCCCCTGTTGGTGCCTAAACCTAAGACCCCCCTGTTGGTGCCTAAACCTAAGACTCCCCTTCTGGTGCCTAAACCTAAGACCCCCCTGGTGGTGCCTAAACCTAAGACTCCCCTGGTGGTGTCTAAAACTAACCACCACCCTGGTCCTAACCCTCCCTGGTGGTGTATATTGCACTGTATGTATACCTAACCCTCCCTGTACCTATCCCTAACCCCTAGACCCCCCTGGTGGTGCCTAAACCTAAGACCCCCCTGGTGGTGCCTAAACCTAAGACTCCCCTGGTGGTGCCTAAACCTAAGACCCCCCTTCTGGTGCCTAAACCTAAGACCCCCCTGGTGGTGTCTAAAACTAACCACCACCCTGGTCCTAACCCTCCCTGTACCTATCCCTAACCCCTAGACCCCCTAGTAATGCCTAAACCTAACCATCCCCACTGCACAAAACACGCTAAACACATATAAACAATAATATATTTAATCCTTAAAATACTTCACTCCAAATAACAATAATATATATAATATATATTTGTAATAGAATAACTAGAATAACTAGCCTTAAAATCACGTAGAAATCTTAAAATAACAGTAATTTGTAATAGAATAACTAGCCTTAAAATCACGTAGAAATCTTAAAATAACAGTAATATTTAAAGCGATATTTTAGTAACTATAATCAACGCATTAGAAGTGTAAAAACAAAGTTAATACCATAAGCGATGTATTTCTAATACAATCAGCTTTAGAAACGTTATTTAAGCATTATACATATGAAAACGAATTTTAAATGATAAAAGAAGTGTAAACGAAATTTTAGTTGTTATAGTTTTATAAGCGCATTTTTAAAACGAAAAAACTAGTTAAAACCCATATAAGCGAAATTTACAAACGAAAAAATAAGTATAACACAAAGTCTAAACGAACTTGTAAACGATATTTGTTATAAACTTTATCCTGTAAACGAAAACCTTTGTTAACACGATCCCTGTAACCGCTATTTCTCGTGCGCCCTTTTTTCCTGTCGGGCGCCGAATAGCCGATATTTTGCATTGCAGTCTATGGCGGCGCCCTTTTTGTCCACTATCCCTGTGCGCCCTTTTTTACTAGTTCCCAATAAAACACCCTTTTTAAATAATGTAAACGGTTATATTAACATGTAGTATTTATATAGCGCTGACATCTTCCGCAGCACTTTACTGAGTATATAGTCTTGTCATTAAGTGTCCCTCAGAGGGGCTCTCAATCTAATTCCTGCCAAAGTCATACACAGTATGTCGCTTGTAGTCTAGGACCAATTTTAAGGAGGAAGCCAATTATCATATAGTATATGTTTTTGGAATGTTGGAGACAAGAGGAGTGCCTGGAGGAAACCTCTGCAGACACGGGGAAAACGTACAAACTCTGTGCAGCTAGTGCCCTCTCTGGGATTCAAACCAGGGACCCAGCGCTGCAGGTCAGAACAGAAAAAGACAAGGGGAAAGAGTGCTCAATATGTGTACTGGTATATTCCACTAGGTAGTAGGACAGGCCTTACCTGGTTCAAGTGGGCTATGCAGGTAAGGCAACAGCCAGTATAGCAGTCGTCCCACTTGCATGCAATCAGTCTTCACAGCACAACTTCACTCAAATGCCTATTGCAGTTTCCAGCTACACTCTACAAACCGGTAATCCACATACTGGAGAAGCTAGTACCACTGCCAACTCAAGATGAGACACGAATTCTGGAAGCCCAGTTCCTGGCTGCAAGTGGGCCGACTGAGGTTACCGGCTGCTGCCTTACCCGCACAGCCCACTTGAAGCACGGGGGAACCTGTCCTACTACCTAGTGGAATATACCGGTACACACTGTGAGCACTCTTTCCCCTTGCCTTTTTATGTTGTAGCTGAGAAGGTGAGCTGCACCAGGGCTACATGACAAACCTGATCGCACCAACACAGGGAACATCTACCCTACAACTAAAAGCGCTGCAGATGTGGGTCTCATGTATTCCCTAGACAATGCCCTCTTATCTATCCCCCTGGGTTTTCTAGTTATGTCTACTTAATGATACTGGTCTCTAGGCCTCATGGTACGCTATTTACTACCTAATATAAAAGCTATATTTAAGTAATGGTTTGCTTATGTTTTTCTTGCTATTATGCTTGATACATATATACTGTACTTATTGTATGTGATGTACGCATCCTGTTGAAATTTTCAATTGCCTTGCGTCACTATTACTTCTTAACTATTAAGTTATTTTTTGTTTTAAAAAAAAAAGTGCTGCAGATGAGAGTGCTATCCACTGTGCCACCATGCCACTCAAGTGTTCTATTTGTGTAACTTTAGTCATACCATCGTCCTATAGAAGGGAATTATGGTATTTGCTAAAACTGTGTCTACCAGTATAGGTCACATTACAGTGCACACTCTACTAAAGGTGGCCGTATATGTTTAGATCTTTGCCCAATGTCCTAAACAGATCAATTCCTCTCTGATCTGAATCTGATCAGATTCAGATCAGAGAGGAATTTATCTGTTTAGCACATTAGGCTAAGATCTAAACATATATGGCCACCTTTAGTAGAGTGTGCACTGTAATGTGACCTACACTGGTAGACACAGTTTTAGCAAATACCATAATTCCCTTCTAAAAAGGACTCTGCAGTCTAGTTTCCAGGAAGCCATAAGGGCCAATGGAAAAAGTGTCACCTGAGTAAGGTTTGTATCCATTAGGAAGTTAGAGATCAGCTACAGGATATGTTGGTGTGCAAGCCTATGTTCTAGCCTTTGAAGTAGTTAATGTGGCCATAGTTATTGTTCTAAACAGTTGTGAAGTATTCAAAATTATAATTAAAACATAATTGTATCCTTATGCAGGAGAACAGAGGCGCCAAAAGGATAAAAGGAAGCTAAATGAGCTTAAAAACCAAATTCTTGGTAAATAGAGGAGGTAGTGGTGGACTTACCTCCTCCAAGTAGACACACAACGACTGTAGTAAAGACAGTCAATATATTTTATTTATGAACTCCAAATATGCAACGCGTTTCGCAGGTTTGATCCCGCTTCATCAGGCGATAACAACGGAGCAATAGCATATGTGGTCAGTAGAAGAGCCAGGCAAGAATTTGGTTTTTAAGCTCATTTAGCTTCCTTTCATCCTTTTGGCGCCTCTGTTCTCTTGCATAATATTGAGTCCACCCTGGGTGGAGGGTTGAACCCCCTTTTTCTCATCTACAGAGAGCAACTTCTTATTCCTGAGTGGGGTCAGGAAAATCTCCCCACCTGCCTTTACAGTGGTTGCCTAATGGTAACCCTGGTTTGTGAATATTAATATTTACTCTATCTAGTAACCATTTACCAGTACATATTACACTATTGGGGCTCTTGGTGTTCCTTGTTTTTATAATTGTATCTTTCAACAGTTGACTGTAAGAGGGTTTGTCAGCCACAAAATCAAATTCAATTTACCCATTGTTCTATGTTTAATATGGAGCCTGCAACCTTACCCTGCATTGCAAGCACTCCAATCTATTCAGAAATATTTCTGCTGTAATACATTTCATCTCAGTCAGCCTCACTCTATTTTTTACGTTCCCAAAGAGAAGGAAGCTTGTCATCACCCCTCCCACATCCCTGCTCCTCACTGATTGGCTGATGCCCTCAGCCAATCAGTTCAGTGAGCTGCTGAAATATGATCTATGTTGTGCTCATGTGTTTACACGGCAAGCTAGATATGATAGTGCAGTTTCTAGGAGAAAAAAAAGTAAGGGAGGAAATCACATCAGGATTGTCTTCAGTCAGAGAGAATCAAGATGGAAAATACCAGGAACAGTATTCTCTTTATTTACTATATAAAATTCACTGAAATCAAAACAAGGACAGTACAATACATCTGGTATGCAAGTAGAACATGTAGTCATCTACTTACAGTATATATGTGTTTTTTCCCCTGAGACAGTATGGCTGTCCCTGTTGCTTTAAATTCATACTCCTATCTTATCCAGTCATCTTACAAATGGCTGCTTCTTATTCAATTTCCAAGCCCTTGCTGGATGTAGGAACACTGTGATTTATATTTGAATTCAAATGAAATCTGAGATTAAAGATCAACAGAGCAGTGTCTCACTTTCTCCCTGTGTCCTACAACCTCATTTCCAAAAAAAGCTTGAACTTTGTGAAATGTAATTAAAAACAGGATCTAACGATTTGCAAATCTTGAAAACCATATCAATCATTAAAAATAGTGCAAAGACAGGATAGCAAATGCTGAAAGTTAAAAACATTCATGTTTTTGAGAAATATATGAAACATATGTTCACCACGAGCTTGATCCCAGTAACACGTCAAAAAAGTATGGGCAGTGACATGATTCTGTGTCACTTCTCTCTTTAAGGCCCCGTTTCCACTTGTGCACGGCATGCGTCTTGCGAGTCGCGATGCCTTCACAGCTGCTCGTGTCTTGCAGCCAAATCCCTCTAGCCACGCTATGCACGGCTATGGGATTCGGAGGGTGACGCGAGCAATTATGCTGCAGGGCCTCAGATTTTTCTTCGACCACGAATTTGGATGCTCTGCATAGAGTTCTATAGACTGCCAAATCCCATCCAAATTCGTGGCTGAGGAATCAGCCCGTTTTTGCCCAATTTGAAACTTAGCCTAATCAACACTGTGTAAGCTTTTGGTAACTGAGGGCACAAACTGATGCAGTTCTGAAATTGAAGTGATGTTCCATTATTGCTCAAAAAAGGATATCAGTTGTTCATGAGTTTAGGGTCTCTTTTGCTATAATATTAATGTCATAATGTGTCATGATATGATGTTAATGGCATGCAGGGAGGCCAGTTTAGCATCCGGACTATTTTGCTGTGGAGCCATGCTGTTGTAATATGTGCTTTAACAATTGTGGCATTGTCTTGCTAAAAAAATTATGTTGTCCGGATAGTATATGTTGCTCCAAAATTGGATGTACCATTAGGCAATAATGAAGACTCCCAAGATGTGCAAGCTACCCATGCCAGGTGTACTTATACAACACAATAACATATGTAAATCACGTTTATGCCATGCACTCTCATACAATCACAAATGTTAGCTTTTATACAGTGCAAAAATTAAAAGCCAGAGGGGCGTTCTCTTTAGCTGGAAATATGCGTTGTCCATAATTTCTTCCTTTAGCTTAAAGGAGGAGCCTTTGGATGTAAACAAATGGCGGCGTCAACAATCAAGTCTTTGAGAAGAGACCATTCTAAAAGACATATTGGCATGGCATCATTATTCCAAATATATTGCCAAGGATTCTGACATGCGATCATTATCAAAAGATGAGTTAAAATTTGTTTTTATTTACATAAAATATTTTTCTTGCCACTCATGTCAGGCATGCAAGTACTTTCGAAGGCCGTCTGAAAAGGAGGTATACAACCTAGCAGTTTGAATAACTTCACTGGGGTACAGCACTGCAACCATGGGACAAACCGAGGATTGGGCAGGCTTTATGGTAGGTAATTATTTAACCTGAAATGTGTTTCCTCACTTTGGGTGCACTTTAAAATAAATAGGAGGACAAAATAGGGCTTAAAGTGAACCGAGCATCTTTTGTTTAGTCCCCAGGGCATCTCAATAGTACATTAAAAATGCATGCCAAAATGTGGCTCATTATTAAGAAAAAAATTCAATTTTGCCTTTTCTTTTTACATTTAAAGGTTTAGCAGAGGCTTGTATCCAACCTCCCTTTCCTGTCTCCAACTTCACCTTCTTAGGTAAAGTTATTGAAAAGGCTGTCTATCTGCAACTTGAAGCCAGGCTCTCAGCAAACAACATCCTGGACCCTCTACAATTTGGCTTTAAGAAACACCACAGCTGTGAAACAGCCAGCATCAAAGTCTGCAACAATCTGCTCATGGCAAGGGACAGAGGGAAATGCTCCATCCTAATCCGGTTGGATCCCTCAGCAGCTTTTGATACAGTTGACCATGAAATCTTGCTCAACAGACTGCAGGAGTACTGTGGCATCGGTGGCTCAGTGGTTCAGTTCATTCTTGACTGACAGAACATAGAGAGAGTATCCCTAGGACCTATCATGTCCAAACTTGCACCTCTAAAATTTGGAGTGCCACAAGGATCAATCCTGTCCCCTTTGCTATTTGCAGTCTACTTGCTACCACTTGGTACAATTATCCAACAACATGGCCTGACGTACCACTGCTATGCTGATTACACACAGCTACACCTTTCCTTCAAACCTGGTGTGACAGACCTAACTCCAAAAATAAACTCTTTCTTAGCTGAGTTACAGGCGTGGATGAATGACAACTGGTTGAAACTGAATGCTGACAAAACGGAGGTCCTTGTTGTCCAAAGCCAGCACTTGGCATCAAAACAGCTCTATCCTAAATCAACACCAAGAAGAAGATTGGAAACTATGCTTTAAAAAGTTTATAGAAGTCACAGTTGCAGGACAAACTACACAAAAAAAAAAAAAGGAAAAAGGTGGCGCTTGGTTCCGCTTAAAGTGTAAAATTACAAGACTTATGGCCACTTTGTGTTGTATTACTTTTTTATGCATATATATTATCAGCTTAGTACTGATGATTAAATGCTGAGTTTATAAAAATGTTTCATATATAAGTTTTTTTTTTTAAATACATTTTTCACATATTCTCTGCATTATCCCAGTCAAGCAATGTGGCACATTTTAGTGCTGAATTATACTACTACGCCATCAATATACAGCTCTTGCACGTTATTCAATGTAGATCAAATATTTGTGGTTCATGCCTGAACCTGCTGGCTATAATACAAACAGAATTTTCTAAACCGCAAACATTACAGAATGTGCCGTGCACTTATCAGTAGTTGCTTCTCCCTGTGCTCAGTGTTTTGCACATGTATTGAACGTTTCATGCTGTGGAGCTATAGAAGATTGGAGCCGTGTTTACATTCTGTGGAGAAACATTAACACTGTCACAAGGAGTGACATCACAACTGTCTGCAGCAGTTAGAACTCTGCTCAGTGTTTGCATTCCTCTTTTGATAAGTTTTTCTTTTGCTAACAGATAAATCCATTTAAATATCTTTGAAGGCGTGGGAACACGGGCAGAGGCATCGCACATGCTTCATTGTAACCTGACCCGCAGCTTTCATGTTCTCTGGCCTCATTAAAGCTACAGTGACACATAGTTGTCAAGTCAATAAAGTTACAGAACATACACATTGGCTTTGAAGTAGAAACATTGCAACTTAGGGAACCATTTACTGTTATCTTGATTTTTACTTATCCATTGTAGGTACCATAAAAAGCATCATTCCACAGGTTCTGGCTTTATTTTGGATAGAGTGTATCTACATCCTACATGGTGGAGCTGTGTGGAGGAGGTCCCTGCAGTCACTACTGTCTGATTACATTGAGCTACAATGTTTGTAAAAGCATTCCATGTGCTTAGCAGGCTGAAGGAAAAGCAGTCCCTTGCATTGGGAATTTTTCAGCCAATTACAATTGCATTCCACTGCAGCAGAAATTCAGCTGCTTCTTTCCTTCCCCCGCCATAGAAAAGGAAACATGCATGGATGACAGAGACAAGCTTGCATGTTTATACAGCAATCACTGGTCTGGCAGAAAGATGGTAGTGGGGTTGTGCTTTGTCTGTACCAGGTTTAGAACCCCCTCTTCCGCCATCCAGGGGTCGAGGCAGAGGGGAGAGAGGCTCCAGCCTCAGGCCGCAGTGTAGGACGGAGTGCACAACTCACTCAACTTTCATTCCCCGATTGTGTTTGAAGCTGAGAAATAAGAAAAGGGGATACATGGCAGTGACTGCAAGCCAGATAACTAGAAATTAGGGGGCCCCTCTTAGTCTAATAGCAAACAGTGTGTGGCATGGCGGTTTTGGTGGGAGGGATGGAGGGGCGCGCTTCGGTGCCTAAACCTTGGGTGCTGAAGGACCTTGTCCCGGCTTTGCCACCACCACCACCACTGCAGACAACTCCGACATAAGCTACTGCGGCTATGCAGGGGTTCGGTAACAAATTAGTTGAACTCTGGGCCGAATCACTGCTGCTAGCTGAAATCCGGCAGAAGATTCACTCCACTACTGTCAGAGACTCCATATCCCTCTCACTTCAATTGTCCTTTAAACATTGTATAAACTGGCATTAGTAAAAGCAGCTTCAGAAGAGTATATGTTATGTCCATTAAAGTGAAACTTTTTACTTTTAGGACATTACTGTTTTGGCTTGGACGTTTTACATGTCCGCCCACAGCTTTCACAGACTAACGTTCTCTCAGTGAACTTATAGTGACACAAAGCACAGTCCTACCCTTCCTGAAGCCTTCAGAAGTGGCTAAGGGTGAATTAGCTGTGTCTGTAGTAACATTCCTCATTCCTTAATCTTCATCCTGTCTCTCTACAAACAGTTTGTCTATTGAACCATATTTAAGTTTGCATTAATTGTTATACTGTATATAATAACTGTTTTCTTTGTTGCAGCTCTATTTCATTTTCTTTGTTGCATATCTTCCACGCGATGTTGCTATTGCCAGCTGTAGCAGAAGCAGCAGCTCCTATCCTAAGCAATGCTTTGATCTGCGGCCCAAGGTTCTTTCTGCTGTTTATGTATGAGACAAAAGTCATTTTTATCAAACTGTGTGCAGCATACTTGCTCCAGGAGCCGTGATGAGTGTATATAATAAACCTGTGCTCCCTTGAATACAAAAGCTGTTTGTTAATACCGTGGCTATCTACTTGCAGGGGAGAATGTGCAGTATATAAATGATTGGCTGCACAAAAAGGGCAAGTAATAATAATGATAATAGGAATGATAAAAACAACTATTGCTAATGTTGTACACAGGAGTAGCAGTAAGGAGAACTGCTTCTCCTGAGTTCCATGTCTTCTCTCCATCGCTGCAGGGCGCCTGTACTTGACGTGCGGGGTACACATTACATGCAGGGCCGGCGCTACCATAGAGGCAAAGGGGGCAATTGCCCCAGGGCCCCAGAGCTAGTAGAGGCCCCCAAGTTGTCTCCGCCATCTTAACTGTTGCTCCCTGGGGCCTCTGCAGAGTCTTTGGCAGAGTAGCATTTCATCTGTGCTGGCGGGCAGGTGAGACACTACACTGCCAAAGACTCTGCAGGGGCCCCAGGGAGCACAGGGAGGTGACTGGGAGCAGGGCCGGGCCGAGGCAGAGGCACAGATTTTCAATAGATTTCATCAATTGGAATTCGGTGTACAGTACACGGACAGCAAGATATCCTCCTCTGATCAGATTTGATCTATCTGATGGCCGAATGAGGTGGCCATCCGCCAGTGTATGGGCACCTTATAGCCTTAGCAACCTTTGTGTGGCCCCAGGACAGAAGGCAGTGTGTTATTGACCTGTTAACTATCTGTTAGGGCCTGAGCCCACTAACGCAGTTGTGTCCACTTTTCAGCAACACATCAATGTTACAGATGCTGAAAAGCGGACACAACTGCGCACAACTGCGTTAGTGGGCTCAGGCCCTAAATCTTTTGCTTCTCTCACCTTCCAGCCACAGGGCTCTCCTTGTCAAGGTCCTGTTGATCTCAGTGCCAGTGATTGGTGTTGGCCCCCGCCCCCCCCCCCCCCCCCCTCGGGGCATGCGGGCTTTGTGAGCACAGGTCTTCACCAGCACACTACACAAGGGATGATGGGCCATCACCCCTAGTGGGAGACGGGCTACTTTGCTGCCTGGTTCCCAAAAGGTCATAACCTCTAGGGCTGCCCCTCCGTTGATGAGAAGAACAGAAGTGGTGGACCCTGCAATGAAGGAAGGAAGGTGGTCTAAGAGAACAGACCAGACTGACTGGACTGATGCGACAGGACTGACAGATGACGGGACTGACAGGTGACAGAAGTGACAGGACTGACAGGTGACAGAAGTGGCAGGTGACAGGACTGACAGGTGACAGGACTGGCAGATAATGGGACTGAGGTGACAGGACTGACAGGTGACAGAAGTGGCAGATGATAGAAGTGGCAGATGATAGGACTGGCAGATGATGGGACTGAGGTGACAGGACTGGCAGGTGATGGGATAGGCTGAGGACAGGACTGGCAAGTAACAGGACTGGCAAGACTGACTGGTCAGGACTGACTGGCATGATTAGACTGAGCTGACAGGAGCAAACTGACAGAACTGCACTGACAGGACCAGACTTAGCGGATTGAACTGTCAGGACCCGACCGGATCAAATTGAGCGGATTGAACTGACAGGACTAAACTCACAGAAGTGAATAGGCAGGAGCAAACTAAGAGTGGGGGAACTGATGGGACTGAGCGGGCTGAACGGGCTGAACTCATGGGACTGAGCGGGCTGAACTCATGGGACTGAGCGGGCTGAACTCATGGGACTGAGCGGGCTGAACTCATGGGACTGAGCGGGCTGAACTCATGGGACTGAGCGGGCTGAACTCATGGGACTGAGCTGGCTGAACTGACGGGACTGAGCTGGCTGAACTGACGGGACTGAGCTGGCTGAACTGACGGGACTGAGCGGGCTCAACTGACGGGACTGAGCGGGCTCAACTGACGGGACTGAGCGAGCTCAACTGACGGGACTGAGCGGGCTCAACTGACGGGACTGAGCGGGCTGAACTGACGGGAATGAGCGGGCTCAACTGACGGGAATGAGCAGGCTCAACTGACGGGACTGAGCGGGCTGAACTGATGGGACTGAGTGGGCTGAACTGACGGGACTCAGCAGGCTGAACTGATGGGACTGAGTGGGCTGAATTGATGGAACTGAGCAGGCTGAAGTGATGGGACTGAGCGGGCTGAACTGATGGGACTGAGTGGGCTGAACTGATTAGACTTAGCGGGCTGAACTGATGGGTCTGAGTGGGCGGAATTGACTGGACTGAGCGGCTGAACTAACAGGACTGAGCGAGCTGAAACCAACAGGACATCCATGCCATGCCATCCCAGGAGACTTCCGAGATCGGCGTTCTGAAAGGCCACACTGGACAGGTGAGTATAACACTGCTCCATCAATGCAGTGGAGCAGGGTCAGGGATTTGGATGCAGGATGTGTTGCATATGGGGAAATCAGTCCATGAGCTTCATCATCATAATTATTCATAGTAATGTAGAAAAAACAAAAGCAATCTTGTTTTTGGTGAATTGATTTGTTCTCTTTTTTTTAGTTGGTGGGCTGGCAATAAATAATGGGTAACTGAGAAATGGTGAACCCACACAAATTTGTTAGCAGATCACCACCTCTTTATAAATAGGACCCATATTTGGGTACACAACCATTTAACCACTTCACCACTGAGGGGTTTTACCCCCTGAGCACCAGAGCAATATTCACCTTTCAGCGCTCCTTCCATTCATTTGTCTATAACTTTATCATTACTTATCGCAATGAAATGAACTATATCTTGTTTTTTCCGCCGCCAATTAGGCTTTCTTTAGGTGGGACATTATGCCAAGAATTATTTTATTCTAAATGTGTTTTAATGGGAAAATAGGAAAAATGTGGGAAAAAAATTAATTATTTTTCAGTTTTCGGCCATTATAGTTTTTAAATAATGCATGCTACTGTAATTAAAACCCATGAAATGTATTTGCCCTTTTGTCCCGGTTATAAAACCGTTTAAATTATGTCCCTATCACAATGTTTGGCGCCAATATTTTATTTGGAAATAAAGGTGCATTTTTTTCAGTTTTGCGTCCATCCCTAATTACAAGCCCATAGTTTATAAAGTAACAGTGTTATACCCTCTTGACATAAATATTTAAAAAGTTCAGTCCCTAAGGTAACTATTTATGTTTTTTTTTTAATTGTAAATTTTTTTATTTTTTTTTTTAATTACAAAAAAAAAAAAATGGACAGTGTGGGAGGTAATGAGTTAATTTTTAGTGTAAAACTAATTTATTTCTATGTAAAAAATGCTTAGGGTGTAGTTTTACTATTTGGCCACAAGATGGCAACAGTAACTTTTTGTTTATTGCCACCTGCGAGCGTCCTTCCGGACGCTCGCAGGAAGTAGTAGGAGGCTGTGAGTGTTTTTTTTTTTTTCACAATGATCGCGCTGCCCATCGGAGAGCAGCGGATCATTGCGGGACTTAGATCAACGAACGGGAATGGATTTTCCCGTTTATTGATCTCCGGGCAAGCGGGCGGCGGCGTGTTTACTAGCGGCGGGCGGCGTGTTTACGAGCGGGAGCGCGGACAGCGGCGGGAACGCGGAAAGTACGGATTTCTCCGTCCCTGGGGGTTAAAGGATGGAAAAAGGGACGGAGAAATTCGTACGGGCGGAGGTAAAGTGGTTAATCTATCACATTAGTAGGTGTGTTTATAGATAATGACAGCTGGTGCTGTCTGTTTTTTTTATCCATGTCTGCAAGTAGTAAAGATGGTTACCTGCAGGGTCACTGTTGATTAAAGTACATCTGAGGTGAAGATAAACGGATGAGAAAAACAATTGTATCTATGACTTTTTTTAAGGTATCCAAGTTTTATTTCATATTTAAATCTAGTTTTTAAGTTTATACAGTTTCATTGTCTCTGCTCAATGACACCTTCATTGAAGTATGCTAGAGCTCAAATCTATGAATAATTGACCCTTTTTATCTCTTTCCTGCTCCAGGAAGCCATTTACTGACAAGAAAGTATTTTGTGGCTGTAATTGCTTATCAGTGAGGGTTATGCTATAATCTGACCCGGTCCGACCCAGACAAACTGTCACTTGCATACCTGATGTTTAAAGGGACACCGAGCAGTGCAGAAACTATGGAAAGATGCATATCATTTTAAAGCTCTCTTTCTCCTCTTTTCAATGATATATAAACCGCCGCCCTACGCCTTTTAGTTTTCACGATTGAAATTGGCGCGGCCGTGAATTCGATCGCGAAAATAGAGAAAACTAAAAGGCGTAGGGCCGCGGTTTAGGTGTCGCCAGAAAGAGGAGAAAGAGAGCTTTAAAATGATATCCATCTTTCCATAGTTACATTGTATTACACAGGGCGACTTTTTCTGCTGAATGGAGCTGCTGACTTTGAGAAAAAGTCGCCCTGTGTAATAAAATGTAACTATGGAAAGATGGAGATCATTTTAAAGCTCTCTTTCTCCTCTTTCCTAAACCACGGCCCTACGCCTTTTAGTTTTCTCTATTTTCGTGATCGAAATCGCAGCCGCGGCAATTTCAATCGCGAAAATAGCGAAAACTAAAAGGCGTAGGGCGGCAGTTTATATATTATTGGAAAGAGGAGAAAGAGCTTTAAAATGATATGCATCTTTCCATAGTTTCTGCACTGCTCGGTGTCCCTTTAACTCTCTCAGGCAGAGAATGAAAAAAAGGAGCACAGTCTACTTATTTGTGTGCTTGGCACTGTACATACACGTCTATCTCATCATGTCACGTGACACATGACACATCGGGTATTCTTTAAACAACATGAACACAGAAAGTATCAATCAATATTGATATATCTTCTATTTTTAACTTCTCACTTTGCAATATACTGTATTGATTTTATTTTTTTATTTGTTTTTTACCTTACTATATCTTTCTGTAAAGTTCCTCTTTAAGTTAGGAACAGGTATACTCACTCTATAAATTTCAAAAGCTGATGTGAGCTGAGGTCTGTGAGGTAAAACATGAGCCCCCTATACATTATCAATATCCTTGGTGAAATTGACGCGCCCTTGTCTGCTCTGTTTACACCTCAGCATATCTCTGCAGCGCTGCTGAGTACTTTTATGCCACGGTTTATATGCAAAATGAATCTATGGAAGCTGCATAACAATTAACTGTGCTTTAATTAAACAATTCCCATCCACATTCTGTGCTTAGTAATGCAGTGTACTATTAAGTGACTTCATGCTGCAGTTCATGTACTCTCCCTGGAGTGCAGCAAAAAGTGTCCTTGCAGGAATGTCTTTCATCAATCTGGGAAAAGCTTCATAACAATAGCTGTGCTTCAAAGGGAACCTGTCATAAATTAAAATTGAAAACAACAGTTTATGAAATGGCCAAACATCACACTGAGAAGGAGAAGGCCTGTGGCACCATTCTTTGTAACAGATGTGTTTGCTATCCTACAGGCGAGTGGCCATGTTGATATTTTGGAGGGAGCAGGAGGAACCAAGGGCAACAAGTGTTGGAGTGGCATCCAGCAGGCGGATGAGGATGGGAACAATGTGCTCAGTGTAAGAATCTGTGAAGTTCTTGCAATGTAAAACCCTCATTCACTTTAACAACCAATGTTTCAGCAGAAGACTATATTCAGAGTTCTGCCTTAAGGGGAACCTAAACTGAGAGGGATATGTCATTGTCTGAGAGGGAACCTAAACTGAGAGGGATTGTCATCAGCATTCGACACTGTCGACCACACTCTACTCCTACAGATCCTTTCATCTATAGGAATAAAGGACCTCTCTCTCTCCTGGATATCTTCCTACCTGTCTGGAAGGTCTTTCACTGTTTCTTATTCAGATCAGGCCTCCTCTTCACATCCTCTGTCTGTAGGGGTACCTCAAGGCTCTGTCCTCGGTCCCCTCCTCTTCTCCATCTACATGCACGGTCTTGGTAACTTAATCAGCTCATTTGGTTTCCAATACCACCTATATGCAGACGATACACAACTGTACCTCTCGGCCCCAGACCTTAACTCCCTCCTCACACGGGTTCCCGACTGCCTGTCCGCTATCTCCTCTTTCATGTCCTCTCGCTTCTTAAAACTTAATATGAATAAAACTGAACTAATAGTCTTTCCACCATCCCTGTCCACCCCTTTGCCTGATATTACAATAAATGGTAACAACACGTCTATAACATCAGTTCCCAAAGCACGGTGCTTGGGGGTAATATTTGATTCTTCTCTCTCATTTACTCCTCACATTAACTCCCTAACCAGCTCCTGCCATTTCCAACTGAAAAACATAGCATGTATCCGACCTTTTCTCTCCCATGACACAACCAAAATGTTAGTACATGCTCTTATAATATCTCGATTGGACTATTGCAATATATTGCTTGGTGGACTTCCAACTAACCGACTAACACCGCTCAATTCTGTACTGAACTCTGCTGCTCGACTCATTCATCTCTCCTCTCGCTCTTCCTCTGCTGACCCTCTCTGTCAAGCTCTTCACTGGCTACCAATTAATGAGAGGATTCAGTTCAAACTCTTAACCATAACCTACAAAGCTCTCCACAATCTCTCTCCCCTGTACATCTCCTCACTAGTCTCCAGATACCAACCCAACCGCAATCTCAGATCTGCACACGAGCTTCTTCTATCCTCTTCTACAATTACCTCCTCACATTTACGTGTACAAGACTTCTCACGTGCCTCACCCCTCCTCTGGAATGCCCTTCCACAACACATCCGCCACTCTCCCACCTTCGAAATCTTTAAACGTTCCCTCAAAACCCACCTTTTCCGACAAGCATATTCTCTAGCTTAGGCCATGCACCCACTAAATAACCTAATTACGCACTGCCTGTACATATACTGTATACTTCCCCCACCTCTTGTTTCCACCCCATTCCTTTAGATTGTAAGCTCGCAAGGGCAGGGCTCTCACCCTTTTGTGTCATGGAATGTTATTAATTCAATTGCTTGCACACTGTTAGAAATTTATACATTTTAGTCATCATGTTAAATCAAGTTGTAATCAGCAGTGCTGTATCTTGTATCAGTGTTCATATTTCATGTATATCATTGTCTGTATCATTATGTATCCCTTGTTTGTTTTCTTACATTGTACAGCGCCACGGAATATGTTGGCGCTTTATAAATAAATAATAATAATAATAATAATATGGATGTTTCCTTTTAAACATTGCCAGTTGCCTGGCAGTCCTGCTGATCTCTTTCACTGCAGTAGTGGTTGAATTACAAACCTGAAACAAACATGCAGCTAATCCAGTCTGACTTCAGTCAGAGCACCTGATCTGCATACTTGTTCAGGGGGTGTGGCTAAAAGTATTAGAGACACAGGATCAGCAGGAGAGTCAGGCAAATGGTATTATTTTAACCAATTAACGGCAAACTGACTTATTAAAACGTCCTGTTTGAGCCTGTTAACGGCAACAGGACGTTTTAATAAGTCGCTCGCTCCCACCGCCTCTCCCGACACCGTTTACCATCGGGTATCTGTGTTCCGTGATTGGGAAGAGGACCGAGTGGCCCTCTACCCAATCACAATCCTGGAGTGAATGGACGTGACCGTGATCAGCGGCCACATCCATTCATAAAACAGGAAGCGTCACACTGTAGTAAAATGTAAAAAAAAAAAAAAAGTGAACACTTCCTAAACAGGAGAGTTCACTAGCGCCATCTTGTGGCCAAAAAGTAAAATTACACATACAGGCACATATACACATACACTTATACACAATATGAATAGAATTAATAACTTACACTTCCAAAGCCCCCCCCCCCCCCCCCCAAAAAAAAAAAAACTTGTAGAAAAAAATCAGTAAAAAGAAAACAACAAATAGTTGTTTTAGTAACTTAGCTTTTATATTTTATGAGGGAATATTACTAAATCTTTGCTACATAGGGGCTTGTAATTATGGACCGGACAAAAAAAAACAAAAACTGAAAAATAACACTTATATTTCCACATAATGTATTGTCCCCATACATTGTGACAGGGACATAATTTAAATGGTTTAATAATCGGGACAACTGGACAAACAAAATGTGTCGGTTTTAACCACAGGAGAACATTTAATTTTAAAACTATAATGGCCGAAAACTGAGAAATAATGAATTTTTTCCATTATTTTCTTATTTTTCACGTTAAAACACATTTAGAATAAAAAAAAATTCTTAGCAAAATGTACTTCACACAGAAAGCCTAATTGGTGGTGAAATAAACAAGATATAGATCATTTTGTTGTGATAAGTAGTAATAAAGTTATTAGAGAATAAAAAGGAGGAGCACTGACAAGTGAAAATTGCTCTGGTCCATTAGGGTAAAAAACACTTGGCGGTGAACTGGTTAAAAGGAAAAATCCAAATTCTTCTCAGTTTAGGTTCCCTTTAAGACAGATTCTAGAGAACCTAATTTTAATGATTCTAGTGAACATTTTGCTTGGTAGAGAAGTAAGGACAGTTAGTTTAATCTAACAACTGTACAGACGAGAAGGCCCCAGAAGGCATAAACATTCTCATGCTTTTAGTCTGTAAGCAATTTATTTATTTTAAGTATTTATTTATATAGCGCCGACATATTATGCAGTGCTGTTCAGAGTATATTGTCTTGTCATTACCTGTCCCTCAGAGGGGCTCACAATCTAGTCCCTACCATAGTCATAAGTCTATGTATGTATTGTGTAGTATATGGATCATAGTCTAGGACCTATTTAAAGGGGGGTCCAATTAACTTATCTGTATGTTTTTGGGATGTTGGAAAGGAAACCGGAAGTGCCAACAGGAAACCCACGCAGACACGGGGAGAACATACAAACTCCTTGCAGATGATGACCTGGCTGGGATTTGAACCGGGGACCCCACAATACTGATTCTATGAAATCAGAGTACTGGTCAAAGGAAGCTCCCAGTTTGGTCTGGAGTTTCCAATTCTGTGTTGTGTATATACAGTCAGTCATGGAAGCAAATAGAAAGCTCCTAATGTGATTGACATCCATAATACACCCATGATCCACCTACAATGGGATGTGACTAAGAAACCCTTGGTAAACTAGAGGTGTTTCTCTTTATAAGATCAGTTTTATGGGTACTTACTGGACAGGTAACTTCTAAGCAATACTAACTATATACTAACCTTGGGTAAATCAGCAGTATTGGTTGCTATGGACTGCAACACTGTTTCTCTGAGTACTTTACGGTGCTTGTAAAGTTGCTAAATACTGCTTTTCTGTGTCCACCCATGGTTGTAATTCTGCAGTGTATTTACAAATACACACAAATACATACTTAGGCTTTTGATGCCCCACATTTCTTTTTACAGTAGGTAGAATTAAATTGAAGTAAAAGCAATATCTTAGTAATTTACTACCTTGTTTATAAAAATTCTAGTTAAGGATTCAATAGAGAAATAATGACTGCCTATCCACACGTACCCAGATCCCTGCTCCATCTGTGCAGCTATTGTTACTTCAAATGAAAGTTTTGCCGTCAGGCCTACAATGGCCTCTTTCATGTCTTTGAAGATGCTTCAGTCACCTGAATGTCAGTGTGCAGGATCTGTGTGTGCATGTTTACATACTGCCAGCCTAGCACACCACTAAATGGCAAAGTCTATAGAAAGAGTTACCGTAATTTAGGAGCAATTGCCTTTTGTTCCACATATGAGACATCAAATGCTGAACATATCGAATACGGTGACTGGCTTAATGCTTTTGTTGTTACCCAGGTTTAGCAGTCTGACTCACTGTTCTTCCTGCATGACTTCACATACATAGAGCAAGCCAGCAGGGTTTAATGGGGGAAAAAAAGTTCAATCCTGATGAACGGTAGCGTCACAGATTTAGAGGTCAGACCTCAGGAATCCATAGATAGGAAATGACAGTCACCTTATAGAGTCATTGACAGCTGGACTGGATGATGGACTCATGTATATGGATACCTACAGGTCCTTTGATTGGGAAACCTATTTAAATTGCTGTTGATCTCAACTGATTAGTCAAAGTAAGCCAAGTATGCTTCCTACTGTTTACACATATCGCTACATCTCCATAGGCTTAAATTTGTATGCTTGGACTGTTTGCATGCAGATTATGCCTGCATGTCTAAGTAGCATCAAGTTACCTTTCTCCGCACTTCTAAACATGGCACTGAGCATGTCAAGATCTGTTACTGTGACGCTGACCCCTAAGTAAGTATTTTAGTTTTTGGCATAAGGAAGCTCAAGGTTAGGGATGGGGCTTATGTTAGGGGGAGTGATTATGGAGATTAGGGGGGGGGGGGGTTGAGGAAAGGAGCAGCAGACAATGCACAGAGGTATGTGGATACAGTATAAACATACCTCTATACTTACCTTATGTAGTTTTGCCTCTAGTGGGGTATACCACCTTGGGACAGCCACAGGTTAAAGTGGGATTTGGACCATAAAAATCAAATTTCAACAGCAAATGGTCTGAGTGTATTAAGTGATAAAGATGCTAATCCTGCATTCAAAACTTTTTCTGCTGTTATGATTTGGAGTTATCACATACTTAAGGAGCACTGGCCCTTTAATAGTCAGTGCCAAACAGTTGCATGCTGGGGGTTCTTTTTATCTATAATATATTCCTCCTCTTCCATTTATTTCCCTGCCTAGCCTATCTGAAACACAATCCCCTGCTCACTTGTGTTTACAAGCAAGGCTGAGGTGACTCACCGATTGGAGGAGAGAAAAAAAAAAAAAGTAAAGGGCAGAAATTACATCAACAGGATAATCAGTTTCTTTTGATCTAATAAAACATTATTTTCGACTTTCATTTGATTCGATCATTTTGGTTGAATACATGGGAAAATCAAACATTTTTATTGTACCGTGTAGGGGCACCATAAGCCTGATGCAGCATAGTTTTAATGCTGCACAATCCCAAGCAAGGAACACAATAGCTTGTCCCCGCTTGCACAGATCTCTGCTGTCTAAAGACAGTGGAGTTCCGTGCATGGGTTAGGAGCCATTTTCATTGGCTCCTGACCACCTGATCATTGTGTGAGCCAATCACAGTGATCAGGAAATGCAAAAGTAAAGGATATATCTGAACCTCCTGCGCATGCGCAGAAGACCCAGACTGGACCCAACAGCCAGTTACTGCGGCTGATCGCGGCTGAAATGCAGACCGCGGGAGGACTGCGAAGGATTCACACATCACAAATCTTTTTAGGACATCTCTGGTACACTTTAAATCTCCATACACTCACTAGATGAAACTCGGCCAAGGCAGACGATCACAACCGCCTGTCAATAATCCACTGCGTGTACACCAGCCCTCTTAGACACTCTGCCAGCGACCTACCTGGTGGATCACTCTGTTTTCCCAACTTAACCCACCCACTATGTGATGTCACTCCAGTACCTATCCTCCCCCAACCCTGCATAGGAAAAGAACATATTGTTAGCCTGCAGCCCTGTGGGATCGGGTGCCTATCCTCACCAGGCAACATGCCTCATACCTCAACAGCTTATGCATTTGAGATCAGGTCTTTACTATAGGCACAGCTTGGCTATCTTAGATGTCTAGGGCCTGGTAGGAGTCCAGAAGCCCAGATGCCACCTCCTCTGATGTTCCTACCTAGCTTTGCTCCTTACCTAAACAGTCAGGTGGCAATCCAAGCAAGAGCCATCTCATCAGCCTCTACCCAACCTACATTATCTGATATGGCAAAGCAGTACGCACTGATGCACACAGTAAAACAGGCAGGAGTGCCCAGGCTTGTCTAAGAGCATTTCCTCAGTTTTGGAAATATGAATCCTTGTTTATCTGAAGCAGTAATGAACACAGATGTAATCTGATGGCCAGCTTGACACTATAGACTGGATAAACCTGTATGCAACTTAATCTACCATCATCTATGTCAGCTGCAGGACGAGAGTCTCTCACTATACAAATCGCAGCTGACTTGTGACTCTGAAGTGGAATATTTTCTCACTTCTTCCTGAAGGAAATAATCATCGCTTTGTCCTGCATGTAAGAAGTCAACCTTATAATAGCCTCTACAGGGTTTGTACACATGCCTTGTAGCTCCAGAGTGCTAGGCTCAGGTCCCACCTGTGACAGTGTCTGTATGAAGTTTTATGCAGTGTTTGCATGGATTTCCTCTAGGTGAGGCAATTTCCTCCCGGGAGTATGCTAATAGAAACTATAAAGAAGTCAGGGGCAAGCAACATATTAGTTATAGGTGTTCACCTGCCTCTGCTTTGTGGAAACAGCAATTAAACACTTAATAACAGAGTGTTCTGCATGCTATAGTTTTGGTGCTCTGCTAAAGTAGAGCAAACAAATGTTTTACCCGACACTAACCTCAAACCCAAGCCTGTTCATCTCACCTTGTTCAGTCTGCCTGAATAATGTTCACTGTTCTGAGCTCTGACACTGTGACAAACAAATCTATGAAGACTTCCCATTTAGAAATGATGGTTATAATTATGAATAATAATGTAATATGGATATACACATTACTGACACCTTTCCTGCAGTGCTTTATAGAGTCCATAAAATATGTCACATCACCAGTTGCAATCTCATATATCGAGGCTAAGAATAGAAAAAATAAACAGAAGGGAGAGATAATGCTAAAGGTCCCCATACGTACATCTCTTGACTTGGCGGCCAATCGACTATCGGATTCAATAATTATGAAATCGGATAAAATCAATTTCAGGCCAAAATTGGTCACATATATCGACTGAACATGCTGCAAAATGTCATCGTGGTCGATCTGATGCGCTGCAGTAACAGCGAGTGATATTGGGACAAGTGCCAAACACAACAAACCCCCAGCGATGTTACCCCAGTGTATAAATGTACCTCCCGTATGTGCATTTAAACATTACCTGTCCTGTGTCGCTCACTGTGTGGTGCCCATCTCTCTTCGGGACCGCCCGCTCTTCCATACACGCCGCTGGTGCAGATAAAACTTGATTTAAAAACAACATGTCTAACTTCAGAAATACTAAGCCCACAAAGAGAAAAACAATGACAATACAGAGCTCTTTAGCTGCACGATTGTTGATAAATTGCTTAGATAGACCTTATAGTGCTCACACAGCCTATTGGTATTTTCTTACTGGTATTTATAATACATATACAAATGTCATCTGAGCAAAGATCCTGAAGCAGGGCGCCATAGTGTCCTTTATATACTGCATACTGGGTAATGGAATAAAACTCAGTTCACTAATGGTGTGGTAAAAGTCTGGAAAATCTTCCAGAAAGAGGAAAACTGCACAGAGACCAGGAGCCCCTTATGCAGGGACGTAGCAATAGCCATAGCAGCTGCTATGGGGCCCTAGAGCACAAGGGGCCCAGTGGGTACTTAATGTATTCACCATTAACTTTCTTGTGTTTCTGCTCTCTGTGACTTTGTCTCAGTGCGCATGAACTATGTGCAGTATTGCTTACATTAGAATGTAAATTGCCCAACTAAGTCCTATCCATAGGGTAGGGGCAGGTGGCATTGCTTAAGAGTGCCTACATCTGAGGGCCCCATGAAATTGCTATGGGGCCCCATGATCTCTAGCTATGCCGCTGGCCTTACGGTGTTAAATGACCTTTTAGATATAAAAGCAATAAAGATGGTACTCTCAAACCCGGGTTCCAGAACAACAACCACGGTACAAAACTTTAGTTGCTGAAGTTCTGAGAACCCTGCGGAGATGTTTATGTCCTAATGTGTCTCGTCGTTCTCCAGAAAAGGACAGTTTAAGTCTACAAGGATTAAAAACCTCAACTTGCCCAAACTGATAACCACCCCAGTAGGAGAAAGGGAAGGAGGTGTGCCAAAAATAGAAAACACTTAAAAACAGTTTAAAATGTAAGAGGAATTTATCTTAGCATAAAACAGTTTAGTGTAAAAAAGGGGTAGTTAATTAAAATATAGGCAGTAGCAGTGTAATGCTGAATACACACGGTGCGTTCCCGCACTCAATTTACCGCTTGCTCGATTATTTCCGACATGTCCGATTCGCGTTTCGATGGATTGTTAGGTCGATTCGGCATACTTTACATGAGAATTGACTTAACAATCATCAAAAGTGATTAGAAATGCTCGGAAATAATCGAGCGGGAAATTGAGTGCGGGAACGCATTGTGTGTATCCAGCATTAGGGAGTCTTGTCCAAGGTCTTCCTCCTGAATAGGTGCTGGCTTACTGAACACCAAGACTCGATCCCAGGTCTCCTGTGTTAGAGGCAGAGCCCTAAACCATTACACTATCCAGTCACTGCAATATATGCATAGAGGATTTGAGCACATAGCTTCATGTGACTGTGAGAAACCGATCAGTAGACATGTTATTCCTGCATGCCTGCAAGGTCAGACATGCAGGAATAACACGACTGGTACTCACCATGACTGGTGCTCACCAGCATTACTATTGGCACCATTTAATAGGCAATTAGTACGCAAGATTTTATTTTATTTTATTTCTAAGGCTACTCTTATGCAGTGAAATCTGTTTTTAACACACAAACTAAATGTTTTGAATGTATACAGTGAAGGTACGTGACATAATTATACTTTTTTGACTAATAATAAATGGACTCTTTAATGGTACTAGACTGGAGATACTCTGATCAAAGCATGAATGTTTTTCTTATGTTTATGTTGGTTATGTTTCAGTACTTTGGCTTCTACCCTCAATGCAATTTCTTTTTTTTTTATTTCAAAAAGTTTTTATTGAAAACCGAGGAATAAGACATACAAAGAAGTATACATATAACGATTAATATCTGTTTGATTAGCAACTTAAAAAAACATTGTAAATGACATAGTGTGATTATTATTATAGAGAATCCTGAAGAATTTATTCAAATAAAAGCATAAGCCTCATAAGTTGTACTATTAACACAGTAATATACATTTATCCCTTGGGTTCCAAAATTTCCCGGCCTTTTCTCCCTATCCCTCCCCCCTTACTCTTACCCATATCCCCCCCTCCACCCCCCCCCCCCCCACCTCCCATAAATTCCCCCCTCAGTGGAACACATCTAATAAAAATACCAAATACTACTAAGTATGTAACGTAAAGCAAATCCGCCTTAAGCAACAGATTGTTAATAATGATAGAGTACCCTCTCTATAAGAAAGGAAAACTTAACCCTTCTCCTCTACAGAGTGAAAGTTTTTACCAAGTACAGCATTACCAAAAATACAGCTTAAGAAAACCATGTTTGATCATAGGTAGACCAAATTCTCCTATATACCAATCATTTTTTTTCCCTGCTTCTGATTCCAGGTAGATGTGCCACAGTAGCCAGGAGTTTGCATGCGATAATTGTCTGCTATGTGTTTCTTGCACCAGTTGTTCCATATGCTCAATATATTGCATTTCCTTATACCAATCCCGAATAGATGGCATAGTAGTGGTTTTCCAAAATTTTGGAATAGTAAGACGGGCTGCAGATAGGAAGTGTCTCAGTAGAGATCTTTTGAATTTACGAATTGGCATTGGTAGAATTAGTAAGAGCAAGGCTGAGGGAGAATTATCGATTTCTATATATAGACAGTCTTTAATGATAGCACATATTTTAATCCAAAATTGTTGGATTACTGGACAGGAATGCCAAATATGAACCATGGTCCCAACTTCTTGTGAACATCTCCAACATAGTGCGGTTTCAGATGGGAAAATTTTATGTATGACTGCTGGTGTCTTATACCATCTTGATAATATTTTAAAGGCGTTCTCTTTGCCCCGATTAGAGAGGGATATTATATTTGTAAATATAAAGGCTTTATCCCATTCCTTATCTGTAAACACCCTATCTAGTTCAATATGCCATTTGGAGATATATGCTGGTTTACAGTCATATACTATATCTAGCATCATACAATAATAAGTTGAGAGCGCTTTTTTATCAGGAGGGGATAAAAAAAGTTGCTTTTCCACCTCGCTCACTTCCCTGTTTGTGTATCCCCCCCTCAGACATTGCCTGAGAAAGTGTAAAAATTGGAAATACTCAAATTGTGGGATGGCCAAAACATTACCCCTAGTCATCAAATCCTGTTTAGATGGGGTTAAATTATCAGGCATAATCTCTTGTAATGTAGCTTGGTCTCCAAGACATTTCCGAATAGTATATGAAGGGTTAAAACCCGGGCCAAAGACAATATTATTCCAAATAGGCGTTAAAGGGCCTAAGTAAGAAGAAACTCTATGTTGTTTAAGGAGCTTGTCCCAAATTTGGAGAGTCATTTTTGTAATATAAGACCACTTTTTAGCTAGTGCTAATCTATCTTGGGGGTAAATCCATATAGCTGCTTTAAGGCCCAGGTCAGATAAGGCATTTTCTATTTGTACCCATTGCCGAGAACCCTGATACCAATCTCTTATACGTGTTAAATGGGTAGCTATTTGATATAATTTTGGTTTCGGGAGAGCCATGCCCCCTGCTTCTTTCATTCTATGAAGAACATTCTTGGCAATTCTATGACCCTTATCTCCCCATATATAATTGAGCCATAAAGAATCTATCTTCTTAAAGAAAGTCATAGGGATATAGATAGGCAATGTCTGAAGGGGGTATAATAATCTTGGCATCAGGTTCATCTTGATAATATTTATACGTCCGGACCACGAGTGTAATACACCTCTCCATCTCTGCAGGTCCTCCTGGAATTTATGTAATAAAGATAAAAAGTTCTCTCTATATAAAAGCGAATTATCTTTGGTAATTCGTAGTCCTAAATAGGTAATATAGTCTTCTTTCCATGAAAAGGGGAATGATCTCTTAAGATTGTAGTATAATCTATGTGGTAGTGATAAATTTAGAGCTTCGCATTTGGAAGTGTTAATTTTAAAGTTACTAATACCTCCAAATGTTTGTATTGTTTTCATTAGATTTGGAAGGGATGTAACTGGATCTGTGATGTATACTAAGAGGTCATCTGCAAAGATGGAGAGTTTATAATGAGCACAGCCCATAGACACGCCATGTACATCCACATTATCTCTAATAGCTATGGCCAGGTGTTCCATGGATATTATGTAAAGTAGAGGCGAGAGCGGGCAGCCCTGACGGGTGCCGTTACTGATTGGGAGAGGTTCAGATAGGAGCCCGTTTATTTTTAGTTTGGCCATAGGATAGTCATATAGGGCAAAAATTTGATCGAAAAAGCGAGAGCCCGGTGGAAAGCCAAGCTGTGTTAATGAGGCCTTCAAGAAAGCCCATGAGAGTCTATCAAA
This sequence comes from Hyperolius riggenbachi, assembly GCF_040937935.1. Lineage (NCBI taxonomy): Eukaryota > Metazoa > Chordata > Amphibia > Anura > Hyperoliidae > Hyperolius > Hyperolius riggenbachi. The sequence goes on along the minus strand of NC_090650.1, from coordinate 314,938,964 downwards.
GGGCTTCTCCGCGTCAAGCGCCAGTAGAAGGCCTGGAATTTTTGCTTTTTGAATATAATTGGAAAGAAGTAACGTTTTTATGGTATTGTCTCTAGGCTCACGCCCAGGGACAAAACCCACCTGATCCGAATGAATAATATCTGGGATAATAGGTAAAAGACGGTTAGCTAATATTTTTGAATATATTTTTAAATCAACGTTAATCAAAGAGATTGGACGGTAATTGGTGCTATAAAGGGGATCTTTCCCTGGCTTTGGGATAACTGTAATATGTGCTTCTTTGGCCTCGGTTGGTAGCCTGGCACCTCTGCCAATCTCATTAAATGCTGTTGTGAATAAGGGGGCCAATTGGCTTCTAAATAATTTAAAATATTCTGAAGAGAACCCGTCAGGGCCTGCCGCCTTCCCTGGTTTAAGCATATTAATAGCCAAAGTAAATTCATCCTCTGTAAGAGGTTCATTTAATGCTTCTATTTGAGTTTCCGATAATGATGGTAATTTGTTTTGTGAAAGAAAATTTTCTAGCAAACCTGGCGGGGGATTATCTATCTTTAGATTATATAATGATTTATAATACACATGGAACACCTTTGCTATCTCCTCTGAGGAGTGTACTTTACGCTTCTGCATATTAAAAATAGCCGGTATAAATGTGGAAGCTCTCTTCTGTCGCAGAGAGAAGGCTAGTAACCGACCACACTTATTAGCTTGTTCGTATAGTTTACTTTTATACCTCATCAGATTATCCATTCTAGATTGTTCTAGAATCTTTTTAAGAGAGTCTCGTTTTTCTTGTAGTGTCTCTAGGGTCTGATCTGAGATTGATTGCTTGTGGAGTTGCTCTAATTTCTCAATATCTGATAATAAAGCTATAATTTTAGACGCTCTTTCTTTCTTACGTTGAGAACCTAACTGAATCAAAACTCCTCTCATCACACATTTGTGGGCATACCATTTAGATACTGCAGATACCCCATCTTCCCCAGAGTTATTGGCAATATAGTCTTGTAACGCATGTATCAAGCGAGCTTTGCAATCTTTATCCTGTAATAATGCAAGATTTAACTTCCAGTTAAAGTGAGGGCGTGTAATCCCCGGAATTGTAAATTTTAAGAAGACTGGTGAGTGGTCTGACCACAATGAAGGGCCAATATGTGAGGATACCTTCCAAGAAAGCATATTATGGGATATTAAGAATAAATCTATTCTGCTATAGCTCCCATGTGGTTTGGAGAAAAAAGTATAGTCCTTGGACTTTGGGTTAGAGATCCTCCATATATCTACTAATTGAAGTTCAAAAAGTAACCTTTTAATTGGGTGGAGTTTCTTTTTGGAGAGAGATGATACACCTCTAGATGTATCAAGTGTTGGATCCAGGGTCATATTTATATCGCCCCCAATAATTATTCTACCTTCGCTAAATTCATCTAGTTGTAAAAGTATGGAGCTAAGAGCATTAGTTTGATCAATATTAGGCAAATAAATGCTAGCAATAGTAAGGGTGACATTTGAAAGTGTTATCTTAGCAAATATATATCTCCCATCCCTATCTATCTTAGTGTCTTTTATCTCAAATTGGCTGGACCTATGAAATGCAATGGCTACTCCCCGTGATTTCCCACCCTCAAAGTTACTACAGATCCATTTAGGATAGTATTTATTAAATGTCAGGACTGGAGCTTTCCCCTTCATAAAATGTGTCTCCTGTAAGAGAATGATTTTTGTCCTCTCCTTATGACATTGATATAAAATGTGAGATCGTTTAGCAGGCTCGTTTAGACCATTTGCGTTCAAAGAGCATATTTTAGTTGCCATGGCGGATATATAACCAAGAGCTATAGTTTTTCATCTGTGTGAACCACCGAGATAGGAACCTTCCTCCCTCCCCCCCCCCCTTAGACAGCCAACCAGCCGTTTTGCACCCATCCCCTGATGTTATTAGCTCCACAACATACTGGAGCTTAAATTGTGGTGGCATAACGCCACTGCAGTCACCCCAAAAATATTTAGACTGCGTCACCATGTGTGGGAGAAGTAGCTCGACGATAACCCCAGAGCTCATAGTGTCCCCAGTCCCTCCCCCCTTCTCCCCGCCAAAAATGTATCAAGACATATTAAATCGGCAAAACCAAACTTAAAGCATATAAACTGCGATATAGAAAACAGGTCATTTTTGCATAAACATAAACTATGCTATTGATAGTGCATCTATTCAATAAGAAGCCTAACATCTCTAATAAAAAGGCATTATGATAGTAGTGTAAAACCTTATGCTCTAGTTATTTAAGAGTGTATAACGTGTCACCGAAGTTATACTCCGGATTGAAAAGGTGGATACAGAAGATTATTACTAATAAACCTCAGCCATCTTCTGACAATAGTCTTTGTCTGCGCCTAGGGTCAGATGGTCTCGCTCTTTGCCAGCGTTCTTTTTGAGGAAGGGGCTTAATTTCTTCCATAGAGGGCCAATCTGGTAGTAAAATTTTATCACAGGTAAGAAAATCTTGAATCTTTGGTAGATCTTTTGGACTCTGGAAAACGATAGACTTGCCTTCTTTCTTTATTAGCAAACGAAAGGGGAATCCCCATGCATATAGTGCCCCTGCAGATTTCACTGCTTCCAGAAGAGGTTTTGTGGCTCGACGTAGCTGCAATGTATATCTGGATAAATCCGGGAAAAATAGGAGGGTAACTCCATCAAAATCGATCGAGCCCTTCTCTCTGGCTGCATTCATTATCTCCTCTTTAATGGTGTAGGAGTGTAACCTGCATATGACATCTCTTGGAAGGTTATTACGCATTTGGCCAAAAGCTCTATGGGCTCTGTCAATCACAATGTCAAAATCCTCCTCCTTTCCCAGCAAGATCCTGAAAATACCTTGTATTGATGGTAATAGATCCTCATATTTCGTTGCCTCCGGGAGACCCCTTATTCGCACATTGTTGCGCCGTCCCCTGTTCTCCAAATCGTCCATTTTTAACACGTGTTCGAGGTGGGCTTGATCTTGTGCTTGAGATTTTTGAATAAGCTCTTCCACCTTCTTTTCTAAAGATTCTTGATTCTTCTCTAAAATATCTACTCTATCTCCAACATCATACAGATCAGCTCTCACTTCCTCAATGTCCCGCTTATACGCTGTCTCTATGCGAAGGGCAAAGGCCTCAAAATCACGTTTGGATGGAATGCTGCGTAGCAGGGCCTTAATGTCAAGTTCTTCCTCTTCCCCATCTTCATCCCCATCAGAAATTTCGGGGGACCCGTCTGGTGTAGCTTGAGAGCGAATGCTCTTGTGGGGTGAGGGGGAATGATCATGCTGAGATCTGCGTACCTCTGATCGGGAAGGAGCGCTGGATGCTGCGTCATCATGCTTTCTGTTGGAGCGGGAGCCAGTCTGCCGGAAAAAAGTTCCGATCTCGGCGTTGGTCGCTCTTCCTGCACCCTTAGCTTTCTTGTCCTTCTTCTCCTTTCCCATCCTGCCGATTTAGGGCTCTCTGTATCTAGCGGGGAGTCGGCTGGGGATCACTCAGGACGGAGCTCTTCCTACACGCGTCTTACCGCGGCCATCGCCAAGCCACGCCCCCTCAATGCAATTTCACACTGCTATTTTAACTGGCATGGTAGTAAGGAAATAAGATTGTAAGCTTCACTTAACAGGCTTTAACATAATTTATCGGAACATTGGCGTATATATAAAGAACAACAAAATGTTCAGTGTACACTAGAAACTGGAATTTTTCAGACAGACAGCTTGTGGGACTCTACAAATGTTTGCAAGCTAAAACTGTGGCCCTACCACTTTGGACCTGATATTGGAGAACTACCTGAACCCCCCATGAGGGCAGGCTTGACCCGTTCATTAGAACACAAGAACCAGTGGAGAGCTTCAAGTTTGAAACAGCAAAATTTGAGCCTTTGAGTAGAATTGATTAAAGTTAAATTGTGCCTTAAAAAATACACTTTCACATAATACAACTTTATTTTGCAAATATATTAGCAAGTATCCGCATATTGGATACATAAAAATAGGTATTTTCAGTTTTTATAAGTTTAAAGGATACACAAGGTGACATGTGACATGATGAGATAGACAAGTGTATGTACAGTGCCTAGCTCACAAATAACTATGATGTGTTCCTTTTTTTCTTTCTCTGCCTGAAAGAGTTAAACATCAGGTATGTAAGTGGCAGTTCCTGTCTGAGTCAGGACTTGGTCAGACTACAGTGTGACCCTCACTGATAAGAAATTACAACTATAAGACACTTTCCAAGCAGAAAACGGCTTCTGAGAGCAGGAAAGAGATAAAAATGATCAATAGTTCATAGATTTTAGCTCTGGCATACTTTAATGAATGTGTCATTGAGCAAAAACAAAACAGTAAAAATTTAAAAAGTAGATTTAAATATAAAATACAACTGTGGAATATCTTAAAAAGTCATTTTTAGGAGAAGGAGGGTATATACAATTGTATATTTAATTAGTTTATTTTCACCTTGAGTGTCCTTTAATGAAGTATTAGACCTCTGATGAAGCCAGTGAATGGTGTGAAACATGTGGTAAGCGGAGATTCTCCTCGCCTCCCACTGGCTGTTGTGGCTTTCTATTTTTACTATGGATACTGGATAAAGACTTATTCTGCTGTATCCAGTACTCAGATACTTGCTAACTATATCTACCTATCGCCTTTCTCTGTGTGACTTTTCCCACAAATATCTTTGATTTTCATACCAAATTTAGTGATGTTAGCATATTTTGGGACTTTGCAATTTACTCGAAAAAGAAGTTGAAATCGAAGTAAAAATTGAATGGTCAAATTCATATTCATATTTTATTGTATGGAAAACTAAAGTAGCCGACTAGTGAGGTAAATTACCAACTTGCGAGTTAACCTCCCTGGCGGTAAGCCGTTTATGAGGCTGCGTCCGCGGGAGGGATTTTTGTAATAAAACTTGTTTTAATCTTCGTAGCTAGCACTAGGCTAGCTACCTATGGCCCCCAAGTCCCCCGGCACCTATCTGCTCCCCCCGATCTCCGCCGGTAATATTTACCCAGCCGCGATCCCGCAAGAGCCGCAGCTTCCCATTTAGCTTCAGTGGTCGCTATGGCGACGATCGAACATGAGTCATCGAAGTCATGCGCAGTCTCGATCCTCCCCATAATGAAGCCTGGTGCTGATCGGGAGGCTGCACCATCGCGGGATCCCTGGGGGGTATGTATTGTGGCGGGGATCGGGGGGAGAGCGGAGGCACTTGGGGGGCACACGTAGCTAGCCTAGTGCTAGATGAAGAAAATGGCACAAATATTATTTAAAACAATCCTCCCAGGGCCATGCGATCCCCTGCGGCGGCTAGCGTGACACTGTGTCGGGCATACTGCCAGGGAGGTTAAGGTACAGACTGGAAAGGTAAATACCTCAACAAATGTCAATTTACAAAGATTAAAGCATGCGCTAAAACCAAGTTACAGTAGATGTTCAGTATTTATCTTCAGTCTGGTACTGTTGGTAACTAAAACAGCCATTTGGTAATATTATAGAAGGGAGGCTAAAAATAATTAAACTATTCAGGAAAATAAGACAGTTCATAACAAAAACATATTTCCCTAATTACACAATATTATTATGTGTAATTAAACATAGTTACCAGTAATACATAGTTTTGAGATGATACCATTTTTTTTTCAGGGGAGAGCGCAAACGCAGTCCTCCACTACCACAAATTATGCAGTCAAATTTCCTGCATTTGGGGAAATCGCAGGGGTCAACCTGCCCGGAGTGCAACGGACGGGCCTCACCCTGGGAGAAGCACATTCATGATCATGGTATCACCACTGCCAGATAAGTATGATACAAATTTTAGGTTAATCTTATAGAGCTTGGATTTGCACTTCACTTGTTAGTTTAGTTTTTTTTTTTAATGCCTTCTGTATCAATTTTTTTCATACATTTTCCCAGCACTGCAATAACCTTTCAAACACTGAATGAAATACCACATGATTCCTTAAAATGCCGAAATGAAATATTGCGTAAGGTAAAAATCTATTAGGCCCCGTTCACACTGCACGCGTTGCCGTCCCGATTACGGCAACGTGTGCAGGAGGTATCAGAAGTGCATAGACTGCACTGTAGGATGTTCACACTGCATGCGTTCCGGACCAGTGCGGTCCGGGAACACTTGCTGCACGCATTTTTTAACAAAACGCGCGGCTGACCCATTTACTTTTAGTGAATGGGATCAGCCACGCGACGCATATAAACGCAGATGGCGTGCGTTCATATGCGTTGCGTTCCAAACACACGGCCATCCGCGTTTCATGATGTGAACGTGGCCTTAGTGCATGTGTGAAAAACTTACTGAATTTGGGGGAAAAAAGGGGGGTAAAATACCACATAAGGTAAATTACCAAACATGAAATTTTTTAAAAAAACACGTCTTAGTGAATTGAAACCATACTCTAATGTCTGTTCTATAATTTATTGTCAATTTGGGAGAAAACAATTAACTTATCAGTATGTTTTTTTTTATGGGGGGTGGGGGGACCGAAGTACTCAGAACAGACTTGTGAAAACATGAGGAAAACTTCATGCAGATAGTGACCGGACCTAGACTTCAACCTGCAAATCTAGTGCTGCAGTTTAAATAAGACTATGTTCACAGTGGACATTGCGATGCAATTCCTGTAACAGCAGGAAAGCAATGGACCAGGAAAGCAGCACCGCATGTTACCCGCACGTTGTGTCAAATACAGTGACACATGCAGTCAATGAAAAGTATGCTGTAAAAGCAGTGGCGTAGCTAAGGAGCTGTGGGCCCCGATGCAAGTTTTACAATGGGGCCCCCATACACTCAATACATAACAATTGATACGGCGCACCAAAACCTGCCAATTACAACTACAGTGTCAGAGGTGCAAGAAGAGGATGGGGAACAGTTTGCTAATGATCACCACTGTTCAAAGTATCTATAGAAGTGATTATTATCAGCACAGGACCAATAGAGAGCTAATACTGTAGTTGAGCGAGGGCCCTTTGGGGCCCCTCTGGCCCAAGGGCCCCGATGCGGTCGCTACCTCTGCACCCCCTATTGCTACGCCCCTGTGTAAAAGTATGTGTTTTGCAGTAGCACACTGCATGCAGTGTGTTGCCATGCTGCACTCCATTGTTCCGCAACACACCCACGACACTGTGAATGTTGCATAGGTGGTGCATTGCAAGGCGCCCATTATGCCGCAACGCAACACACCACTGTGAAGGTAGCCAATATGTTTCCTTGCTACTTTGCAAGGTTATCACTGTGAAAAATGCAGTAATTTAATATAGAAAAACAAAGATAAATAAGCCAGTTTCACCTGCACGCATTTTTCATATTGTACCTGGATAAATGAGAAACTTTACAGACACTTTATGCAATAAAAAAGAAAAAAAAATCAATTTAAGTTTAAGATGATTTATAATTGATAGGTTAATTGTCAAGTACTGACAGCTGTTTGTGCAGCTCTCAGTTTAACAAATGCATCCCTTTGCAGAGCTATCCCACAGAATGTGGCACTCCTTGCATTTGAGTTTGACAGGCCTCCTCTAGAGCTGGGGGGAGTGATGAGTGACTAGTCAAGGAGTAGGTGAAAAGGGCAGGAGACAAAGAAAAGCTGTGACATTCCATTAGACCAAAAATCAGTGGGGGAGGCCTTCCATGGAGGATCCAAATGCTCACTATTATCTCTTCCTGCATAATCACCAGCACTAAGCTGTAGGTAAATGAATTATTAGACTAATGAAACGCCTCCTACAATTATACAGTATTTAGACAACATTACCTCACAATACGAAATAATACCAGACTTCATATTTGCAAGGAAGTAGCTTTCACTTAACACCTCAGACAAAAGCATTTATCATTGTGTAATTCATAAATGTTCTGCTTCCTTTGCCACTTAGAAATGTTAATGGTCTGAATACCATCCACTGTTTGCAGCCTATGGGACAGTTGATCCTTCAAATCCAAACTTTTGTTTAACCATTGAATGGAAAGAAAGCACAGTCACGTATCATCAGCCAGTTTTTTTCTTCTATTATTGTGGCTAGCTTTTTTTTTTTTCTTCTTGTTTTCAAGTATTGTTTTAGCAAGTAATTAGCAAGGTCTTACTATTATTCTCCCCTTTCCTGTTTTGTGACAGTTTCAAGCGTCAGTCATCTCTGTAAACTGTCATTTGAACAAACCATCAATGAATCATAAACCAGTAATAAGTAAGATTCTTTCAACCGCTTCAAGTAAACTTTAAGGTGAACTATGTTAAGTGTTGGGGTTTAGTCCAAGCAATGTGCTCAGTGCAATTGCAATAGTACAAGCTCTAATTCACTAAGTTTTCAAATCTCCTTGCAATAAGATGACTAGGAAACCACAGTGTGGTTTGCCTTCTTAAAACAGAAGGTATTTGTGATAATTCAGCTTTAAAGAGAAACTCCGACCAAGAATTGAACTTTATCCTAATCAGTAGCTGATAATCCCTTTTACATAAAAAAATCTATTCCTTTTCACAAACAGACCATCAGGGAGCGCTGTATGGCTGATATTGTGGTGAAACCCCTCCCACAAAAAACTCTGAGGACCGTGGTACTCCTGTCTGTGAACCCTGTTGCATTGTGGGAAATAGCTGTTTACAGCTGTTTCCAACTGCCAAATCAGGGATTTAAAATATTTTACAATGGGCAAACACTGACTAAATCATTTATACATAATTATTGTAAAAATTAAGCACTTTTTTATTACATTATTTTCACTGGAGTTCCTCTATAAGTGAACATCTGTGGTTACCCACAATGCACCACTATTGAATATGCAAATTATCTCTTTATGCCCCTGAAGCCAGGCTGGTTTTGGGTCACCCCAAGTTGCTTGGGTATTCGGTCTGTCCTCAAAAACACAAGTGGTAAAAAGAAATGTAGGAGCCACAAAAGTGTTAGAAAGTACATCCCCCAAAAAAGTGTAGTGCTAGGCATTATATTAAAACACAAGGACAGCAGAAGCATAGAAGAAGTTAACCTCTGATTATGGCCTTTATGATTTTATGCTTATGTTGCCCTGGGTTACTTCATGGTCTCTTCAAAGATAACAGAATGGCTGGATGAGGCTGCTTATCGTTGCTAAGAAAGCAAAGGGTGGAAATACACAATCCAAAAGTGCATCACTCCTTGATACACATTGTTTTTAAATGAAGTCCTCCTTGGTGTCCCCGCTAGCCACCTGTAATGATGGTGACCCGCCTGCAGGTTCGGCTCTTCTGTTCCTGCGCTTGCATGAGTGCCCATGCGTCCACGTCATCTGGCGCATACTGCGCCTGCACAGTAGTTGTGCGCAGGTGCAGTATGCACCAGATGACGTGGATGCGCAGGCACGAGTGCCCACGCAGGCGCAGAAGAGCCGACCCCGCAGACAGGTCACCATCATTACAGGCGGCTAGCGGGGACACCAAGGAGGACTGGGAAGGCTACGAAGGGCTGGAAGAAGCCCCAGGTGAGTAAAAAATAGATTTTGATGTTCTCCTTGGAAGTCATATTTCAATTAAAAGCTGGATCCTTTTTTACTTTACTTTTTTTATTACAATTTTAGAGTACTACTTTAACTGGAATAGAGAACAATAACTTTACATCAAAAGCACATCAGTTACCTAAAAGGTACAGTAGTTATTCATTTTATGCTAGGTACACACTATGAGATTTTCTGGCAGATTTACTGTTAGATCGATTATATCCAACATGTCTGATCGATTTGGAAATTGATCAGGAAATTATTGGAAATTATCGGAAATGAGATTATACATGTTGGAAATAATCAATCTGACAGTAAATCTGCCAGAAAATCTCATAGTGTGTACCTAGCATAAGCAATGTTATGTCTGCATGTAAGCATACAACACAACTGCAGGAGTTTCTGTAAATTGTGGCTCTGATTAGCTGATACTATTTCAAAAGAACTCTCTGTTGGCTTGGTATGGCACTTTTAGAATGTAATAAAAAAAATTGGTACTTATCCGTTAGCCAGGCGCATCCTCTAGGTGGCGACAAAACTCCACCAGAGTTACATCTTTCCCTTCTATCCATGTCGGCCTGGAGAGGGAATAGTAACTAGCGCCACCTGCCGGATGCGCCCGGCTAACGGATAAGTACCAAAAAATTCAAACATTCCATTATTTTCATGTACTTTTACTATCAGAAAAAAATGTTCAATGGCTATGTTCAGTTTGACTACCAAAATAATACTTAATAGGTCTTTTTGAAGATGGAACACCATCAAAGTGCCTTCATTAACCTTATGCATTAGAGCGAATGGCGAGTGGTGTTCATCACTGTGGAATGTGTTAGCTTCAATATTTTGTGGGTTCAGCTGATGTAAGTGAAGTGAATGGGAGTGGCCTCCAGATGCCTCAGAAGTGCCAACTTGTCCTTCTAGGGACAGAGACAACTCTCAAATGACCTGAAGACAAAGATTGTTCACCATCATGGTTTAGGGGAAGGATACAGAGAGCTGTCTCAGATATTTCAACTGTCTGTTTCCACAGTTAGGAACATAAATCTTGGCTAGACAGAAGCGACAAATGGTGAGAACAGTTAGAGTCAACCCACAGACCAGCACCAAAGACCTACAACATCATTTTGCTGCAGATGGAGTCACTGTGCATCTTTCAACCATTCGGCGCACTTTACACAAGGAGATGCTGTATGCGAGAGTGATGCAGAGGAAGCCTTTTCTCCGCCCACAGCACAAACAGAGCTGCTTGAGGTATGCTAAAGCACATTTGGACAAGCCAGCTTCATTTTGGAATAAGGTGCTGTGGACTGATGAAACTAAAATTGAGTTATTTGGGCATAACAATGGGTGTTCTGCATGGAGGAAAAAACACAGCATTCCAAGAAAAACACCTGCTACCTACACTAAAATATGGTGGTGGTTCCATCATGCTGTGGGGCTGTGTGGCCAGTGAAGGGACTGGGAATCTTGTCAAAGTTAAGGGACGCATGGATTCCACTCAGTATCAGTAGATTCTGGAGACCAATAGGAATCAGTGACAAAGCTGAAGATGCGCCGGGGCTGGATCTTTCAACAAGACAACAACCCTAAACACTGCTCAAATGGACACTGGGATGGCCATCTCAGTCCCCAGACCAGAATAAAATTGAGATTCTGTGGTGTGAGTTAAAGAGAGCTGTCCATGCTCGGAAGCCATCAAACCTGAATGAACTAGAGATGTTTTGTAAAGAGGAATGGTCCAAAATACCTTCAATCAGAATCCAGACTCTCACTGGAACCTACAGGAAGTGTTTAGAGGCTGTAATTTCTGCAAAAGGAGGATCTACAAAATAAAATATTGATTTCATTTCTTTTTTGTGGTGCCCAAATTTATGCACCTGCCTAATTTTGTTTAACCACTTGCCGACTGCACACTCATAACGTGCGTCGGCAAAGTGGCAGCTGCAGGACCAGCGACGCAGTACTGCGTCGCCAGCTGCAGCCTAATTAATCAGGAAGCAGCCGCTCGTACGAGCGGCTGCTTCCTGTCAAATCACGGCGGGGGGCTCCGTGAATAGCCTGCGGGCCGCCGATGGCGGCTCGCAGGCTAGATGTAAACACAAGCGGAAATAATCCGCTTTGTTTACATTTGTACGGCGCTGCTGCGCAGCAGCGCCGTAAGGCAGATCGGCGATCCCCGGCCAATCAGCGGCCGGGGATCGCCGCCATGTGACAGGAGACAGCCTGTCACTGGCTGCACAGGACGGATAGCGTCCTGTGCAGCCCGGCTTACCAAAGGGGGCCAGGTAGGAGAGGGAGGGGGAGCATTTCGCCGCGGAGGGGGGCTTTGAGGTGCCCCCCCCGCCAGCCACTCGCAGGCAGCAGAGATCAGACCCCCCCAGCACATCATCCCCATAGGGGGGAAAAAAGGGGGGCAATCTGATCTCCCTGCCTGCACCCTGATCTGTGCTGGGGGCTGCAGAGCCCACCCAGCACAGATCAATCAAACTAGCGTTGGTCCTTAAGGGGGGGTAAAGGGTGGGTCCTCAAGTGGTTAAACAATTATTGCACACTTTCTTTCTGTAACCCAATAAACTTCATTTCACTTCTCAAATATCACTGTGTGTGTCTCCTATATGATATATTTAACTGACATTTTTTTATCGTTACAACCAACGATTTATACAGGAAAATCATGATGATTAACAAGGTTGCCCAAACTTTCGCATCCCACTGTATTATATACCCATGAAAAATGCAGAAAGACAAAATGTAACCAAAGCAACAGAGAAAAGTAGTCATAATTACCACACCAGACCACATGATCAATGTAAATGCAGCTTTATTGTCAAAACATGATTAAGAACAACTAAAAGCACGTTTAGGACAGTGGGGTCCAACCTTAATTTACAAATGTGTGAATAAGCACAATATCAAAAAAGACAATGCCTCCAATATATATTTTATCTATATAAATATCCTAATAGTAGGTAGAGAGGTAGAGTAAAGTGCAGTTACAGTGCAATTTAGGAGAGCAATGAAATTGCAAGTAAAGTGCCAGTGCAAATTGGCTGTGAAAGATAGTAACAGACAAGAAAAGTGATCTGACTGCACTTTACCTATTATTAGGATAATTATTTAGGTGTCAGAAACAATATATATTTGAGATTTGCATTGTCTTTTTTTGATTTTGTACTTATTCGCACATTTGTAAATTATGGTTGGACCCCACTAGCGTATATGTGTTTTTAGCTGTTTTTAATCATGTTTTCACAATAAAGTTGCATTTACATTGATCATGTGGTTGGTGCATTATTATGAAGACTTTTTTTATTGTTCCAGGGGACCAGAAGTAACGGAAATTCCAGAAGCTACTGAGGGTTCCCAGTAAATGATCTAAACACTTTACTGAACAACATTACATGCTCAATGTAACGATCGGTGAAGCACAGAGAGGATCTGATTACCGGTGATCTGCAGTATCACTGGGAATACAGATATATACCAGATTATAAGTGATCTGCAGTCTCACCGATAATCCGATATACTAGCTAACCTCTGTTCACCTGAGTAGAGTGTAGTGTTTGGTGTAACAGTAACACTTTGAGGACTAGGCCTCAGTGCAGCAAGGAGTACTGCACAGATTCCTTCTGCAGACCTGAGCTCTCCAAGACGGGAGGAGTCAGACTGACAGTAGGAAGGATGTCTGGAAGTGACCCTCAGGAGGAAAGGTCGCTAACAGAGCGAGGAACCGCCTCTAACGGTAAGGTCGGTTCTCGAGGTCGGACAAGCCAGGTCGTACACACACGGACAGATAAAGTACAAGAACAGGAGGCAAAGGCGGAGTCTAAGTACAGGCAGGGTTCAGTAACGGGGTATCAGAAATATCGAGGTACAGAATCAGGAGGCTGAGGCGGAGTCTAGAAACGAGCCGGGGTTCGGCAACAGGATATCAGAAATATCAAGGTACAAGATCAGAGTTCAGAAGGGTAGTCAAGGCAGGCAAAAGTCATAACAAATAGTCACAATCAAACTAGTACTTTAAGCTATCAACAAAATCTAGCTAAGTGTAGGATTACAGCTCCAGCTGGTCCCGGCACACTTGCGGATCTGACTACGGATCTGGGTGCTTCCACATATGTGATCGCACGCCAGACAAAGAGCAAGTGAACAACCAGCAGTATATATACTCTAGGACCTTTCCAGGACCTCCCTAATTGCTGGTCCAATGAGAGCAGTGGAATTTGTCAGCTGACCCAGCTGGTCAGCCGACACCCTTCTAACTGCTATTTAAACTCTGCCTCTGTGCTCGCGCGCGTGTAAGTCTGAATCTTGGTGGACTATCAGTCCCAGCCACACCAGTACTGTCTTGCAATGTATCCAGTGAACTGAGTGCGGGAGCCGCCTCCGATGCGGATTCCGCCGCTCTGCCTAAGCGGCATGCGGCGTTTTTTCCGCGTTGTGACGCCATGCTGGACGCGGAAACAGCCGCCTCGCCTTGAGAGACAGCGGCTTTTCCGCGTTTCATCACAGTACCCCCCCCTCGAGGAGTGGACTCCGGACAACTCCTACCAGGCTTCTCGGGGTGTAAGGCATGAAACTCTTTCCTCAACTCATCCGCATGCATGCGAGTCCCCGGTACCCACTGTCTCTCCTCAATGCCATATCCCTTCCAGTGTACCAGATACTGTACCGAGTTCTGGACAATGCGAGAGTCCAAAATTTTCTCTATTTCGAACTCAGGATGACTATCCACCAGGACAGGAGGAGGAGGAGTAGGGCCCACATGGACTGCAGGTTTGAGCAGGGATACGTGAAATGATCTCACCCCACGCATGCTGGCGGGGAGATCAACGGTATAAGTGACGTTGTTGATCTTTTTGGTCACAGAAAACGGACCCACAAACCTGGGGCCCAGTTTGGCAGAAGGCTGCTTCAGGGTCAAGTGACGTGTGGACACCCAGACTAAATCCCCTGGCTGAAACTTCCATTCCATGGAACGTCTCTTGTCCGCTTGACCCTTTTGACTTTGGAACGCTTTCTGCAAATTATCTCTAACAATTCCCCAATTGTCCCTGAGTGACCTCTGCCAATCCTCCAGTGCTGGGAACGGAGAAGAGGCAACTGGCAAAGGGGAGAACTTGGGCGACCTCCCTGTCACAATCTGGAACGGGGAAAAACCAGAAGAAGAACTCTTTAAATTATTCTGCGCAAATTCTGCAAAAGCCAGAAACTTCACCCAGTCATTCTGTGCCTCCGCAACGTAACATCTTAAAAACTGTTCTAAAGACTGATTAATTCGTTCAGTCTGCCCATTCGTCTGTGGGTGGTAGCCTGACGAGAAAGACAGCTTCATGCCCATTTGGTGGCAAAATGCCCTCCAGAATTTAGAGATAAATTGGACTCCCCGATCGGACACAATGTTCTCCGGAATGCCGTGCAGCCGGAAAATGTGGACGATGAATAGGTCAGCCAATTCTTGGGCCGAGGGGAGTCCTTTCAAAGGCACGAAATGGGCCATTTTGCTGAAGCGGTCGACTACCACCCAAATGACCGACATGCCTTCAGACCTGGGGAGCTCACCCACAAAATCCATGGACAAGTGGGTCCATGGTTCACTCGGGGCGGGTAAAGGCTGTAAGGTACCGACAGGTGCCTGCCGGGAGGGTTTACTTTTGGCACATACCGCACATTCCCTGACATATTCCTTGCAGTCTGATGCCATAGAAGGCCACCAAGCACACCTGGCAATCAGATCCTGCGTTCTGGCAGCACCAGGGTGACCAGCACTCTTATGGGCATGAAACATTTGTAAGACCTGTAGACGAAAAAACAGTGGGATAAACAAGACCCCCTCCGGTTTTCCCTCAGGGACATCCTGCTGAAAGGGACCCAAAACCTTTGTCCAATCCTCCCAGGTCTCTGTGGCTGCTAACACCAGCCTCTGCGGGATGATGGATTCAGGAGCGGGGGGCTGTGCTGTCTCTAATTCGAAACATCTGGACAGGGCATCTGCCTTGATGTTTTTGCTGCCTGGAGTGTATGTGATAATAAATCTGAACCTCGTAAAAAATAATGACCAACGGGCCTGTCGGGGACTTAGTCTCTTAGCCCCCTCGATGTATTCCAGATTCTTGTGATCAGTATACACCGTGATCGTGTGTTCTGCCCCTTCTAACCAGTGGCGCCATTCTTCAAATGCCAATTTAATGGCCAGAAGTTCCCGGTTGCCTATGTCGTAGTTTTTCTCTGCCGGTGAAAACCTCCGAGAGAAATAGGCACACGGGTGCAACCTTCCCTGCAGCCCAGAGCGTTGAGACAGCACAGCCCCTACTCCAACTTCTGAGGCATCAACCTCCACAATGAATGGGTAAGAGGTGTCTACGTGTCTCAATATGGGTGCAGAGCAAAACAATTTTTTCAAGTGAGAAAAAACTGCCACAGCCTCAGGAGACCAGTGGTTGGTATCTGCCCCCTTTTTTGTGAGACTGGTAAGAGGGGCAATCATCGTGGAGTATCCCTTTATGAACCTCCTATAGTAATTCGCAAAACCTAAAAATCTTTGCAGGGGCTTCAACCCCACTGGCTGTGGCCATTCCAGGACAGCTGTGACCTTGGCAGGATCCATTGACAGGCCTGAGGTGGAGATCACATACCCTAAAAATGTGACAGTGGTCACCTCGAAAATACATTTCTCCACCTTGGCATACAGCATATTTTGCCTCAATTTGTCCAACACGAATTTAACGTGGACCCTGTGCTCGGGGAGGTTGTTGGAATAGATTAGTATATCGTCAAGGTATACTAGTACAAACCTACCCAACACCTCCCTGAATACCTCGTTGATTAATTCTTGAAAGACGGCTGGCGCATTGCACAACCCGAAGGGCATCACTAAGTACTCGTAATGCCCGTCGGGAGTGTTGAAGGCCGTCTTCCATTCATCACCCTTTCTAATGCGGACCAGGTTGTATGCACCCCTCAGATCTAATTTTGAAAAGATCTTAGCGTTGGTGACTTGCGTAAATAAATCGTCTATCAATGGTAACGGATAACGATTCTTCACCGTGATTTTATTCAGGCCACGGTAGTCGATGCATGGTCGCAGCCCTCCGTCTTTTTTCTTAACAAAAAAGAATCCGGCCCCTGCAGGCGACCGGGAGGGGCGAATGAACCCTTTGGCTAAATTGTCACGAATGTACTCCTGCATCGCTATTTTCTCTGGTCCAGACAAATTATACAGGTGACCCCTAGGGGGCATACAACCGGCACGGAGATCGATGGGGCAATCGAAAGGGCGATGAGGAGGTAACTTGTCAGCAGCCTTGGGACAGAATACATCCGAGAACTCGGAATATTGTTCGGGAACCCCCTCCACATGCAACTTGGTCTGACCTAACGTCACCTTCCCTAGACACTGTTGGGAACAGAAGTCTGACCAACTAGTTAATTGTCCTGTAGCCCAATTAATCTGTGGCGAATGGAGCTGCAGCCAGGGCATTCCTAAAACAATTGTGGAGGTGGTCATGTGTAATACAAAGAAACTTAGACTTTCGTTATGCAGAACCCCAATAGTGACTTCCACCTCTGGTGTCTGAGACAGCGGACGGTCCCTTTGCAGCGGGGAGTCGTCCACAGCAGTAACCTGGATAGGTGGTTTTACTGGGGTGAGCGGAATGCCCAACTTTTCTGCGAACTCTGAACTCATAAAGTTAGCCGCGGAGCCAGAATCAACAAAGGCTTCTGTGGCTTCAGATTTGTCCCCCCATGTAATCATACATGGAAGGAGCAAACGTTTTTCGTTTAAGGGTATGAGCCGGGCACCTAGGGTGCTACCCCCTACCACTCCTAAACGGTAGCATCTTCCCGGCTTGTTAGGGCAGTTCTGTACTATATGCCCCCCTTCAGCACAGTACAGACACAGCTGTTCGGTCATTCTCCGTCTTCGCTCTACCTGGGTCAATTTTGACCGAGCAATCTGTATCGGCTCGGATGGAGGCAAGACGGGAGAAGGTGAAATAGTAGGAGGTGGAGTCACTGGGACCGTAGTGTAAGATACCCCTCTGACACGGGAACTACCCCTGGTCTGTTTTTGGTAGCGCAGCCTGCGGTCGATTCGGATGGCCGCTGAGATGGCCTCATCGACTGTTCTGGGCTCGGGCTGGCTTAACATCAAATCAGAGACCTCATCGGACAGCCCTGACAAGAAACGATCTAATAGGGCATAAGTGTCCCACCTGGCCGTAACTGACCACCTCCTAAACTCGGCCGCGTAATCTTCGACCGGACCTTCGCCTTGACGCAAAAGCTTGAGCTTCCGCTCAGAAGTCGAAGCAAGGTCCGAATCGTCGTAAATTACTGCCATAGCTTTAAAGAATTCCTCTACAGAGGTAAGAGCTTTGTCTCCGGCGGGCAGGCTATATGCCCAAGACTGGGAGTCGCCAGACAACAAAGTCTTTATAAACGTGACCCTCTGGGTCTCAGTACCCGAAGATTGGGGTCTCAACTCAAAATAGGACAATACTCTACTCCTAAAATTCCGGAAGTCAGATCTGTGGCCGGAAAAGCTTTCAGGTACAGGCATACGTATGTCAGAGCTAGGAGAGGATCGCACATGATCCACTGATGTCTGGAGGGTTTGTACAGACCCTGATAGGGCATCAATAAGAGTTATGTGGGCGCCCAGTACTTGATTGATGTTGTCCACCGAAGTGGCAAGTACACCCAGACAATCAGTGTTTGCGTCCATTTTGTATTTGGTCTGGCGTTCTGTAACGATCGGTGAAGCACAGAGAGGATCTGATTACCGGTGATCTGCAGTATCACTGGGAATACAGATATATACCAGATTATAAGTGATCTGCAGTCTCACCGATAATCCGATATACTAGCTAACCTCTGTTCACCTGAGTAGAGTGTAGTGTTTGGTGTAACAGTAACACTTTGAGGACTAGGCCTCAGTGCAGCAAGGAGTACTGCACAGATTCCTTCTGCAGACCTGAGCTCTCCAAGACGGGAGGAGTCAGACTGACAGTAGGAAGGATGTCTGGAAGTGACCCTCAGGAGGAAAGGTCGCTAACAGAGCGAGGAACCGCCTCTAACGGTAAGGTCGGTTCTCGAGGTCGGACAAGCCAGGTCGTACACACACGGACAGATAAAGTACAAGAACAGGAGGCAAAGGCGGAGTCTAAGTACAGGCAGGGTTCAGTAACGGGGTATCAGAAATATCGAGGTACAGAATCAGGAGGCTGAGGCGGAGTCTAGAAACGAGCCGGGGTTCGGCAACAGGATATCAGAAATATCAAGGTACAAGATCAGAGTTCAGAAGGGTAGTCAAGGCAGGCAAAAGTCATAACAAATAGTCACAATCAAACTAGTACTTTAAGCTATCAACAAAATCTAGCTAAGTGTAGGATTACAGCTCCAGCTGGTCCCGGCACACTTGCGGATCTGACTACGGATCTGGGTGCTTCCACATATGTGATCGCACGCCAGACAAAGAGCAAGTGAACAACCAGCAGTATATATACTCTAGGACCTTTCCAGGACCTCCCTAATTGCTGGTCCAATGAGAGCAGTGGAATTTGTCAGCTGACCCAGCTGGTCAGCCGACACCCTTCTAACTGCTATTTAAACTCTGCCTCTGTGCTCGCGCGCGTGTAAGTCTGAATCTTGGTGGACTATCAGTCCCAGCCACACCAGTACTGTCTTGCAATGTATCCAGTGAACTGAGTGCGGGAGCCGCCTCCGATGCGGATTCCGCCGCTCTGCCTAAGCGGCATGCGGCGTTTTTTCCGCGTTGTGACGCCATGCTGGACGCGGAAACAGCCGCCTCGCCTTGAGAGACAGCGGCTTTTCCGCGTTTCATCACACTCAACAAATGTTTACCATGTTCTGAGAAGATGACGTAACCATCTACATGACGTTCATTTTCCATCCCTTTCTAGCAGCCATCTGTGCTTAAATATTTTGAGTACATGAATTGTTTCATTGGCCAATAGTCTGCCATTTCACTCCAGAAATATGCCATGAAAACCACATAAGTGCTCTGACAGGGAACCCAATTGATGATTATATGGCGGATCAGTGTGACAGTTCTCACACACTGCTGAAGCATTTCTTGTAAACAAAACCACATGACCGTGAAGCAGAGGATCGCAGAAATACCAGCCTCAGACTACAGTCCTCAATCTACAGCTTTCTTACTAAGTCTACACCTCTAGTGAATAATATCACGTAAATTACCAGTGGAGCGGCTTAAATCATTCAACTGAATAAGTGATAACTGAATGATGAATGATAAGACTATTCTTCCTCAGGTACATGATACCAGATCAGGCTAGATTACCCTAAATTACCAAAGTGGACCTGCTACATTTTTCTGCTTCATTTTGATGGCCTGCAAACTCTGTTTTTTTGTTAAGTATTTGAATTTAGGTCCACCATGCTATGGTTGGCACGTGCACAGGAGAGCACTTCAGTCATTCTTCTCGCCAGGGCAATATCTGGTAAGGGTGGAAGTTCATGGAACTATATGATAACTCTGACAGTAAGGTAATCAGATAAGAACCCACTACCGTGGTATTTTACCAACTAGCTTAAAATGGAATAAACAATTCAGTTTCAGCTGAGCACTAGAGGTAGGAGTAAGAAGGTACTAAATGTCACGTATCTTCAATCAAGTGAAAGAATCAAGCACAGGATGGTATGAAAAGATTCTTAAACGGAGCCTGAAGAGAGAAGTATATGGAGTCTGCCATATTTATTTCTTTTTAAACACTACCAGCTGTCTGGCAGCCCTGCTAATCTATTTGGCTGCAGTATTGTCTGAATCATACCAGAAACAAGCATGAAGCTAATTTTGTGAGATTTGATAAATATATCAGAAACACCAGATCTGCTGCAGATGTATGGGTGTATGGCTAAAAGTATTAGAGGCAGAGAATCAGGAGTATAGCCACACAACTAGTAATGCTTAAAAGGAAATAAATATGGCAGCCTCCATATACGTCTCTCTCCAGATGTCCTTTAAAGCAAGATAACAGAAGACTTCAGGCAAAATGAAATAAGACTTCAGACAACTCAGGAGGCTCTCTGCTGCATGATAAGAAGAATAATCTTCAGTAAAACCAGTAGATCAAGATTAGATCCAGTGAAAAACTGAACTTAATCAACTTAAAGAAAATGGGCAGGGAGTCTGATATAAGGCCCCTGTACTCACTGACTAGGGTGGAAGTGGAGAGATCAGAAAGTACCCTAAATCCCTGCCCCTTCATTACTGGATATCCTCACCAAGCAAGGGTATGTGTAAAGAAAGAACTGAGAGCCCAATATAGTGTAGTATGTCAAGGCAATTGATCAAATGAAAAGAGTATTAACTAATACTCACAAACCAGGGTTACCTCCAGGCAACCACTGTATAAGCAGGTGAGGAAATTGTCCTGTCCTCACTCAGGATTAAGAAGTCGCTCTCTGTAGACGTGAAAACAAAGGGGTATCCCCCTCCACCAGGGGTGAATATTAGACGTATTGTAAAAGAGAACAGAGGCCCCAAAAGGATAAAATCAGTAATTACAATATTTAAAATTGCTTTGGAGGAAGCAGTGGACTGACCTCCTTCAAGCAGACACAAGCAACACAGCTTGTTGTGTCTGCTTGAAGGAGGTAACTCCACCACTTCCTCCAAAGCAATTTTAAATATTTTAATTACTGATTTTATCCTTTTGGCGCATCTGTTCTCTTTTACAATACATCACCAAGCAAGGGGGGTGTCTAAAGAGCACAGGGCAATGTGCTTGTGTGAGAAAGAAGAGGATTTACTACTCAAGACACCCTCCCATTTCTGATATGCATAGTATGCTGGTAACTAGAGCTAGGGGGACTTGCATGTTCATTAGGTTTCTCTTTGTTTAAAGAGTAACTGTCAGGCTGCAAAAGCTAATTTAAACCTCTATTCTCCTGTAGTTTAGAAGGAAGCCAAAAAGGCAATACTGCAGTTAAAAATCTCTCTTACTTTAGATGTTTGCTGACAGCAAGGCTCCGTATTCCCAGGCTCCTAAGGAGGACGCAAGCCGAATAACAGATACTGCAAACCATTCTGGGGCCCTCCCCTGGCTGCTAGTGAGGCTCAAGTTTCAACAGCATGTAACAGTCTAGCTCACAGCACTAATAAATCTCGGGCAGAGTACACTGCAGGAGTCCGCTATTGTTCCTAGCCACATGGCTAATTAATATTCACTGCACAGTAGTGTTATTCATTACCAGCGTTTGTGAGAGTGGAATCATCAGGAAGCAGGCAGGACATGACTACACATTTGGCTTCATAGGAGACAGACAAACATGGAACCTGCCATGAGCTGTCAGGAGCATCATTCTCTGCAAATACTATATAAAAATTATGTGAAGTACAAACATGGACAGTGAAATGCATATGTAATGTAAGTACAGCCAATCTTTAGCTACTGATATATGTGTATTTTCTCTGAGACCTTATACCTAACAGCTCCTCTTTAACCTTCTGCCGCCCGCGTCACGTCAGTAGGCGTGGCCGCGGCGGCAGCCCCAGGACCGCCTAACGCCAATTGGCGTAAAGTCCTGGGGCTCTGATTTGCATGAGATCGCGCGCATGGTGCGCGCGCATCTCATGCTCGGAGGGCGGAGCTCCGCCCCGCCTTCAGTCTCCGAGCGGCTATTGCCGCTCGGGAGACTAGGTGCAGCGCTGCGATGAGCAGCAGCGCTGCACTGGGGACAGCCGTGTGACACGGTTGTCCCCATGGGGGACAAGAGAGCGATTGGCTCTCATAGGCAGAAGCCTATGACAGCCGTTCGCCGTAATTGGCCGGCTGTGGGGAGGGAGGGAGCGAGGGGGGGAAGGGATTTAAAGGAAGAGGGTTTTTTTTTTAAAAAGTGACAACACAAATATTTATAAAAAAATAAATAAACATGGAGGGAGCGATCAGACCCCACCAACAGAGAGCTCTGTTGGTGGGGAGAAAAGGGGGGGGGGGAATCACTTGTGTGCTGAGTTGTGCGGCCCTGCAGCTTGGCCTTAAAGCTGCAGTGGCCAATTTTGCTAAAAATGGCCTGGTCACTAGGGGGGTTTAGCCCTGCAGTCCTCAAGTGGTTAATACAGAAGTTGTTATGGCATGGTGGGGCCACATTGTTTTTATTTTAAAGCGGACCCGAACTCAGAAGTCCTTTCTGCTCTAAACATACACAACACCATAATAATTTTTAAACAAAAAACATATTTTGTTACAGCCGTTACAAATCCTAATCTGCACAGTTTCTACTGCCAGATTCATGAAAGCAGACATATTGTCAACCACCTGTGCTTTCAAATGGGCTTATCTGCCATCTCTGCTGTGGCAGTCATGTGGCATGGGCAAAGATTGAATTACAACTTGTGATTAGACACAAATGAGGGGGGATTAAACAGGCTAAACTTTCTAAATACATACAGGGTGAATTTCTGTATGTTTTCCTTCTGTCCTGTCCACTTTAATCTCAAAAATAGAAAAAATATTTCTTGGTACAGAACATGCCACATTAGCTGCACACCATGTTCTCTATCTGGGAAAGTTTCTGCTCTGTGGTAACACAGCAGGCTGCAGCAGAAGTAACATTGCACTCATTTGCTTGTGAGATCAAGCTCACCTTAGTGATAGTGAGTCAAATATCAACCCTGTGCTAATTAGCATGCAGTACAGAACCCTCACCAGTCAGTTAGCCTCCTAGTGTGTACTTACGCTCTTTCTTCCTCTACTTGAATTCCTACTGACTGGTATCGGTAGGCTGCTTCTCTCTGCTCTGCGCTAGCGGCTTCTTCAGCACCATCCACCTACAAAAGATAGAATAGTGAGATTTGTATTTGAGCTGCCAGTCTATAAATTCAGCTTTTTTTTCTGGATGACTTGTAAGGTTGGTATGTCTTTAGGACTGAAAAACTGAAAATTACAACAGAAACAGTACAGAACAGAACAGAACAGAACAGTGAGACTCTACCTTCAGGCGGCCTATTGGTGGCCGTAGATATTACAACTTCCGGCTTCTGGCAATTGGAACGCACAGCGTCCAGGAAGTTGCCGACAGAGGGGAGCGCACGGCTTGGGCGTCCGACCTGGACCTAATTTGCAGTAAGTCATTTACACTATTTAACCAGTTCACCCCCAAGGGTTTTTATCCTAACGGACCAGAGCAATTTTCAGTTGTCAGCGCTCCTCCCTTTTATTCCCTAATAACTTTATTACTACTTATCACAAGAAAATGATCTATACCTCGTTTTTTTCGCCACCAATTAGGCTTTCTGTGGATAGTACATTTTGCTAAGAATTTTTTTATTCTAAATGCATTTTAATGAGAAAAACAGAAAAAAAAGAAAAAAAATCATTATTTCTCAGTGTTCAGCCTTTATAGTTTTAAAATTAAACATTCTCCTGTGGATAAAACAAACACGTTTTATTTGCCCAGTGGTCCCGATAATTAAACCGTTTAGATTATGTCCCTACCACAATGTATGGCGACAGTATATTATTTTGAAATATAAGTGGTTATTTTTCTGTTTGTTCTGGCCATAACTACAAGCCCCTATGTAATAAATTAAAATTAATTTTCCCCCATAAAATATAGAATAAAAAAAGCTGAGTCCCTAAGGCAACTATTTATTTATTTTTTTTAAGCTGATTTTTTTTTTTACAAGTGTTTTTTTTGGGGGGGAGGGTTGGACATCTCTCCACAGACAATCCGGGATATAAATAAGCAGCTGACTACCAAAATCAGCCCATCAGCAAACCTACAACTGGCAGAACATTTCTCTATATCAGATCAGCATCTGTATGACAATAAATACCTCAATAAGCGAGGAGTGAGCCTGCTGGCAAAAGAGTTTAAAGACCTGGTGCTTAAGAGGCCCCTGACACCCAGACCGCAGACAGCGGCAGCACCAGCCGATCCAAGCCAGACTACCCCCAAAAGGCATAACATAAATCACTCTGTAAACCAAAATGTGAATCCCCTGAGATGGCAACAGAGGAGGAACCCAGCCACCACAAGACCTACAACTGAGATAACACCACAGAGCACTGACATTGCAGAAGAACTAAGGAAACTGCTTCTTGCCACACACAATATGCTGAAGGATGGACTGTGGAAAACTGACTGCCCTATAAACAGCTCATTACAAGGTAAACAAAACCAAACACAATATGAAACCCCTCATAATTAGCAGCTGGAATATTCAAGGCTTGAATGCTTCAGCTTTTGGAACCAAAATAAACGACCCAGACTTTGAAGAAAGACTAAGAAAGGTGGACATACAGATCCTCTTAGAGACATGGACCCAGACAGAGGACGAGTCATCAGTACCCATTGGTTATCGGGAATTCACTGTCGCAGCCCAGAAACACAAACATATCAAGCAGGGCCGCTGCTCAGGAGGGATTATAATCTGGTATAAGGAGGAGCTCCAAGAATACATCAAACCAGTGAAGAGAGGAAAGAGCCACATCTGGTTAAAGTTAAGCAGCCCCATCATCTCTTCTCAGACTGACATTTACCTCTGTGCAGCATATATTGCACCAGCAGAATCACCATACTCTAATCCAGAGAGCTACCAAGTCCTACAAAGGGAAGCTGCTCACTTCCAAACCTTGGGGAAAATACTCATCTATGGTGACCTAAATGCCAGAACAGGAACACAAAAAGACTACCTCACCTCAGAAGGCAATTTCCATATATTTGGACCTGAGACCCAGTACCCTGAAACCACACAGAAAGATAGAAACAGCTATGACAGCACAGTCAATAAGTATGGGAAACAACTGCTGAACCTCTGCAAAAGTCTAGGACTTCACATCCTTAACGGCCGAACCAAGGGGGACTCTCTAGGGAGATATACACTAAATTCCCATGTAGGTAGCAGTGTGGTGGACTATGCCATCAGTGACATGGACCCTGCAAGCATCCGCGCTCTCATAGTCACCCCACAATCACACCTGTCAGACCACAACCAAATCCTACTATACATCAATTCCTCAAGCAAACCCTCTGTACAACAACATCCAGGAAGCCTGTGTAACCTACCACCCACTTTTAAATGGTCCAGAGAATCAACCATAAAGTACAAGGAGACTCTCAACAGACCAGAAGCAATACAGCTACTTCTGGACTACCAAACGTATACCTACAACCCTGATCAACAAGGTGTGCAGCAAGCAGCAAAGTACTTCAACCAGATATTACACACCATTGCAGAAATGGCCAACATAAGAAGGACGGCCCAAAAGAGACCATCAAAGAAAAACTCAAACAAATGGTTCGACAGTGAATGCAAGTCACTAAGAAACAACCTACGAGCCATATCAAACAAAAAACACAGACATCCAAACAACATGGAATTGAGGACAGCACATGACGCCGCACAACGTCAATATAAAGCGACCATTAAAAAGAAAAAACAAAATCACATCCAAAATCGACTCGAACGGCTTGAAGAATCCCTGCAAGACAACTCCTTTTGGGAGACCTGGAAACAAATTGGCAAAAAACCCAAACAAAATAATCAGCATATCCAAAATGGCCAAGTCTGGCTACAATACTTCAAAGACCTATACAGAGACATTCCTATAAAAGAACTCAGCCCAGAACAAGAACAAATATTCAGCAAATTAAAGAACCTGGAGGAGAAGGTGAAAGATTTTCAAAACCCACTTGACACACCTTTCACACTGGAGGAAATAAAAGAGAAGATACAATCCATGAAAGGCAAAAAAGCTAGTGGCACAGATGGAATCCTATCAGAAATGATCAGGTCTGGCACCACAGAAATCCATGCTGCAATATGGAAACTATTCAACCTGGTCCTGTACGCCGGTTACTTCCCTGAGGTCTGGAATGAAGGACTTATAACTCCCATTTACAAGAGTGGAGATCGCTATGACCCAGCCAACTACAGAGGCATCTGTGTGAGCAGCACACTGGGAAAACTGTTCAACAGCATCCTGAATAAGAGAATCCTCACCTTTCTCACACAGCACAATGTTATCAGTAAGAGCCAAGCAGGTTTTATGCCAAACCATCGCACCACCGACCACATCTACACCCTGCACACCCTTATCAAGCACCATGTACACAGACGAAGAAAGGGAAAAATATTTGCCTGCTTTGTGGACTTTAAAAAGGCTTTTGACTCAGTGTGGCATCCAGGTTTGTTCCTGAGACTCCTAGAGAGCGGAATAGGAGGGAAAACATATGATGTCATAAAGAGCTCATACACTGGGAACAAGTGCAGTGTGAAAGTAAATGGGAAAAGAACACCTTTTTTCCTCCAGGGTCGGGGGGTAAGACAGGGTTGCAGCCTGAGTCCAACACTTTTCAACATATACATCAACAAATTAGCCTCAGCCCTAGAGGCTTCATCAGCACCAGGACTCACCCTGCATGACACAACAGTGAAATTCTTACTGTATGCAGATGACCTCTTACTGCTATCACCAACTAAAGAAGGCCTACAAGACAGCCTAGAAACCCTGGAGAAATTTAGCACAACATGGGCACTCCCCATTAATCTAAAGAAAACCAAAACCATTGTGTTCCAGAGGAAAAACAGGTCAGCCCAGAGCCCATCCTTTATACTCAATGACTGTGAAATCAGCAGAACCGATAAATATACCTACCTTGGTCTGGAAATCAACCAATCAGGAAGCCTTAAGTCAGCCATGGAGGCCCTAAAAGCCAAAGCATGCCGAACGTTCTATGCCATCAGGAAAGAACTGTACCACCTCAAACCACCAGTAAAGGTCTGGCTGAAGGTTTTTGACAGTGTCATCACCCCAATCCTACTGTATGGAAGTGAAGTATGGGGCCCCACCACCTACCCAGACCAATCAAAATGGGAATCCAGCCCAACAGAAATATTCCACCTTGAGTTCTGCAAACACCTTCTCCATGTCCATCGGAGTACCTCAAACAATGCCTGCCGAGCTGAGCTGGGGAGATTCCCATTACTGCTTGAGGTACAGAAAAGAGTGTTGTCCTTCTGGGCCCACCTACAGAGCAGCAGCCCCGACTCACCCCACTACAAAGCCATGCTGCACAATGAAGACAAAGAAAAGCCGTGTGCACTGAAAGTCGTGGTCAGCTCTATACTCCCTCCAACCCCCGACCCACAGGTCATAACAAAAGTCCAGATAAAACACACCACAGCTAAGAGCAAAGAAAACTATGTGGAAAAATGGAGGAGTGAAATAAAACAGTCACAAAAGCTAGCCATATACCAGTCTCTACAAAGAGAATATAAAATGGCCCCATACCTGGAAAAGCTGCAAAACTCTCAAGAGAGGAAAATCCTGAGTGTCTACAGATTGAGTGCTCACAACCTCGAAATAGAGTCTGGGAGACACAGACAGACGTACAAACCCAGGGAAGAGAGACTATGCAAACACTGTGAGCAGAAGACCCTTGAGGATGAAAGCCACTTCCTGCTGCACTGCCCCAAATATACTGCAACCAGGGACACTTACTTTAAGAAATTGTCGGAACTATTCCCAGACTTTCTCACACTAGAAGATGAGAGAAAAACATATATCCTACTAGGAGAAGAGGAATCCACAGTGACAATCGCTGCACACTATGTCACAGCATGCCACAGACTGAGAGGAGCATAACAGAACTGTAAACCTAAAAATGTCCACTGACTGCTTAGCCATTGTCCCCCTACCCCACCCCCTCCCATGTCCCCTATTTCCCCTTGCTTTGGCAATACCTGTAATGAATCTTGGTCATGCCAATAAAGCTATCTTTGATTTGATTTGATTTGATTTGTAATTTTATTAATGATGTGTATATACTTGAAAATGTATGTATTTTGTAAGTGTAATATACTTTTTGGCCACAAGATGGCGCTGGTGAACACTCATAGGACGTGTTCACTTTTTTTTTTTTTTTTTTGCACACTTTATTAAACTGTTACATTTCCTGTTTATGTGAATGGACGTAGCCGCTGTTCGCGGTCACGTCCATTCACTCCAGGCACTGCGATTGGGTAGAGGACTGTTCAGTCCTCTTCCCCAATCGCCCAGCACGGGATCCCGACGGTAATGGCGGCGGTAGCGGCGGACACACGGCGGTAGCAGCGGCGGGAATGCGCGACGTATTAAAACGTCATGTTGCTGTTAATAGAGGTAAGCATGACGTTTTAATACGTTAGGATGGCGGTAAATGGTTAAGGGGACGAAATGGGGGGCTCCTTGTCCTGATGAAGCACCACCACTAAGGGTGCAAAACAGCTGTCGACCTTTGTACTGCTTGTGCACCCCCTTCCATTGCAATCTGTGCTGTACACCGCTATATGCTTTTAAACTTTTTTTTTTAAATAAATGGCGTTTTAGACGGATGTGCCCAGCCTGCTGCATTCCTCTATTCATACTGAAAATTACAACAGAATTTCTACCAAAAGGCTCCCTCTGCTCCAGAGCTTACTCATGGGCAGCAGAGTTGGGGATGAATCCCTTATCCATTACATTGGACAAGGGTGTTCTGCAAAGAGGAAGTAGTGCCTTGCCATCCTTTTCTACAGAGTACCCTCCCCTAATGTAAGGATGGCTCAACAGTCAAATGTACTTATTTAGTTTGGTCTTAAAGGAAACCTGAGAAAAACAGAAGAATATATACTTACTCTAGAGATGTGCAGTGCATGCAGGCGCGACTGAAGCCTTCTTAGTGAAGAAGATTGAAGACGAACTGAGCCACCCGGGAGGACAACGAGGAAGCCCACAGAGCACATGGGGCTAGAGCAGGCATGGGCAAACTTGGCCCTCCAGCTGTTGAAGAACTACAAGTCCCACAATGCATTGCAGGAGTCTGACAGCCAGTCATGACTCAAAGGCAAATGCATTGTGGGATTTGTAGTTCCTTAACAGCTGGAGGGCCAAGTTTTCCCATGCCTGGGCTAGAGGAAGCCCCAAGTAAGTATAAATTCTTCTGTTTTACTCATCCTCTCAGGTACACTTTAAGTTGATTTGCTCATGTAGAAGAAGGTGGACTTGCACTTCAGGGTAAGCACCTAGGCCAGTAATCTGAAGACTGTATTTGGCAAAAATGAGCAAGATTCAATGTATATTTAGTCCTCTTCTAGAGAGGTTCTCAAGTACTTTGATTAACATATCCCTGGAACACCCTACTCCGCGGTCTACCAGACAACAGACTAGCCTACAATCTGATATAGGTAGCATTGGAGGCTCATTGCTACATCCGCTAACCTGTGTCTCCTTCCCTAATGTTTCCAACCCACTACCCTCCTAGTGTTTCTTATTCTGCTGTAATTTGTCATATCAACATGCACAAGTATTGGGGATACCTCAAACCCCACATCAACTATGTATGTATTTGTACTTGTATTGCTTCGGTCGTGATTTTACAGAGTTCTGAATGTCTCATGTATCTATGTTCCCCACTATTTGTTTTGTACTATGTAAAGCACTACCAAAGATGTTGGGGCTATATGAATAAAAAATAATTTCCAGGCTAGACAATCTGCTTTTTAGTAGCAACAGATTTCTTTGTGGATTAGCGGATTCTACACTTACTGAAACACTAAAACCAATCACTGTAAGGGCCCGTTTCCACTAGTGCGGTGCGGAATCGCCGCATATCACTGCTGAGAAAATCGCATGCGGATGCGATTCCGCATGCGTTTTTTGCCGCGATTTCGCATGCGATTTCGCATAGGCAGGGTATATGCGATTTTAACCATGTCACTGCCTGTGTCAATTTACATTACTTTCAATGCGAAATCGCACGCGAAATCGCGGGAAAAAACGCATGCAAAAAACGCATGCGATTTCCCTATTAAATACATTGCCTGCGATTCGCCTGCATTCCACACGCAGGCGAATTCTGCAGGGTCTACCGTGCAGAAAAATCCTGCACATAAAAACGCAAATGAAAACTGACAAGTGGAAACAGTCCCATCCACTTGTATTGCCTATGCGAATCCGCATGCGTTGTCTGCATGCGAATTCGCGCTAGTGGAAACGGGCCCTAAGGGCTCAATGAAAATTGTGGCCAGAGCCTGCTGCTGGGGATACTGATGTTAAATTAACTATAGCCTTTTCCTATAGCTGCTTGGTGAGAATCCATTGACATCATGATTTAGGAATAGTCCCCAGTAAGCCCTGCATGTTTCTGCTGCTGATTCTGTAAATGTAAATTAAGGTGAAACCAAGGTGGTGGGTCAATGATAGGAATCAGCCACTGAGTTACCCCCAAACACTTGTCAAGGTACCCTAAGTGGCTAATGGCCCATACTCACGAGGGACTTTTGTCGCCTCAACACGCGGCGTGCGCGTGTTGCGGCGACAGGTCGCCCGTGAGTATGGGCCGTCGCATGCGCGCGCGCCCCCGAACTGTCGCCCGTCGCTATGTCGCCATGCGATTGAAACTTTCAATCGCATGGCGACAGTCGCCGCTGCCCCCCCGCCGCAACTGTCGCTAGTCCGCGTGAGTACGCGGACTAGCGACAGCAACCTCCATTGAGGTTCACAGACCTTCCGGTGAGCTTCCGGCGGGGGGAGGAGGAACGTCAGCGACAGCTTCCGCCTTGCCGCTGGTCCCTCTTCCGCATGTGTACGCGGAGGGACCTGGTGAGGAGCTGTCGCCGGCCTGTCGCCCACACGCTCACGTGTGCTGGCGACAGGCGAGTTTTGCAGCCCGTGAGTACGGGCCTCTAGACTTGCCATTCTTGTGTTAGATAGTTGCATTTCCGTTTGCTTCATTCTTGCATGTGGCCATTCTCAGATGTTTGTTTACCCAGGACCTGTACAACACTATTTATAAAGGAGAAGGCTTATTGCTTTGTGTATGGTTTATCCCATAATAATATTTACTAATACATGTGACTTATGACTGATCAGTGTGCACAACCCGGAAAGCTTGTCTGGTAAATTTATTTAGTGTTGTTGAAAATGGAAAAGAAGAAAGGTTCTCAATCATGTAAGAAACGCATGAGCAGGTATTAACAATCAATGTGGCCTCTCCAGAGAAGTATGTGGCCTTTATAGCTCTCGTTACCAAACATTTAGTCACTTCATGAAGAAAAACACAGCTATTGAATATTATGGTAAACAAGAAACAATTCCTTTCCCTTTGTTTACATTTTCTACTCTTTTAGTCACCTTTATAATTATCCGCCTATCAGCGAGTTGTTATATTGTTGTCATTTACCAACTACTGTAGTAAAACATGATAGCTACAGCAATTGATCAGTTGTATAAATGTCAGAAATAAAGTGAGAAGTAGACAGACACTGACACTTTTCTGTTTGGCATCAGTAATTAGCCAAGCACTGATAAACGGAGTGAGTTACGCTATATTCTGCAACACCTCATAATATAGGATGTTTAACTGCCCTTATTGCTTATTTAAAGTACAACTGTAGTGAGAGGAACATGGAGGCTGCCTTATTTCTCTTTAAACAATACAAGTTGCCTGGCAGTACTGCTGATCTGGCTGGCGAAGAGTCTGAATAACACCAGAAACAAGCTAATCTTGTCAGATCTGGAAATAATGTCATAAACACCTGATCTGTGGCTAAAGTATTAGAGGCAGAGGATCAGCAGGGCAGCCAGGCAACTGGTATTGCTTAAAAGGAAATAAATATGGCAGCCTCTAATCCCTCTTACTTGAGTTGTCCTTTAAATGTCCTAACTTGAGGTGAGGAGCAAGAATTCTGTGTTTTTTCTTGTAATTTATCCTTGTAGGTTTAATTCAGTGCTTCCCCTCTTTTCCCTGTCTGTGACCATTGTCAGCATACACACAGCTTATACTGGTGTGTGCTTGGTACATATGGATGTATTTTGTTAGCTCTCTTGTGGGATTAGTTTGATGCATTATTTGTCCAAAGAGGATGGTAGGATTACGTGCTCCTAATTTTTACATAGGTTTGATGCAAAGAATGCATGCATTTGTGCATTATGCACTATGTAACTAAGACCCTGGATTGTAACACAGCTGTAGAGATAGCAGTGGTTCCTAGTTGATTGATTTGGGTTAAAGCATTTGCATGTGAGTGTGCAAAGGGTTAACTGATTTTGTTGGTCATGCCCCTTTAAGCACCTCCCTTTTTACTTGTTTAAATGTCCTAACTTGAGGTGAGGAGCAAGGATTCTGTGTGTTTTCTTAAACAGATATACCACATTTTATCAAAGAGCAAAGTTAACATTTGACATAATTCATGCTTTGGTTACCTGTATTCCAATGGAAAGGTTTTTCCTGAACAGATTCTTTTTCCTGTCATCCGCGGTGATGGTGGAAACGGTAGACGTGGAGTTCACTGTCATGGTGTTGTCCATGTGCTGGCTGGCTGGGCCGTGGATTTGAGCATTAGCAGCTTCAATGGCGGCAGTAAGAGCTTTCATACTGTCCAGGCTCTCTGTGGAATTACTGAGCCCTGACTGACTAATCATATCCCCCCTTTGTCCATGTCCATCCATATAGGCATCTTGGGCAGATTCTGTACTACTCTGAGCAGTGATGGAGATGAATGGCTTTGTGGTTGTCCTGGGTGGCACTGGAGGAGGTGTCTTTTTATATGTGGTAATACATGAAGATACTGAAAAGAAAGAAGAACACTATTCAATTTTTCAGGCACATAACATCAAACAAATGCTAGCAACACAAAATATCATAATTGTATGCAGTGCATGGTGTTCCACCAATGACGTTTCCATTCAGCACAGATAGTTCTTACGAGTTCTTATGGATGAGAATTTTATAGGACAAAGGTGAATTCAGGACATGCTTAAGTGTTATTGTGCTGACTCACACATGCTGAAAACAAAGCAGACAAATGTAGCTGCTCCAATTTACCCGTGTTTGAAAATTGCTTTATAGCATGTAAGAATAGATTCTCAGTAACAGTAGTATGGGTGTAGGAGTAGGTTTGGGGGTACGGTGTGTATGGGTCACTTACCAGATGCTGACATGGGGGTGTAATTAAGTAGTTGATTTGGGAAAAGGGGGGGGGGTGATATACACCTGTGTGACAGTGATAAAATACATTTTTTTTGTATTTTTTATTTTTAGTAACCTGTTGAACAAGTATACGTTACATATGCATGTTATTTATAATACAGTTTGTTTATACTATTTTTGGCATAGTTACACTGAGGAAAGGGATCCCTGGACTTTATTTTTACTCTCTCAACAAAGCAGGGAGGGGAAAACGTCCCTCACTTCACTGACAACTGAGATGCACAGATTCAATCTCATATCCTGGTAACCAGAGCTGACCAGTAGTGTTGGTGTTCGAATTTGATTTAGATGCAGAGGTCGCTACTGCACCAGGCCCCCTGGACCACAGGGGTACACTAGGGGCCCCCCTTCATCCATCTTATTAGCTTTTCATTGGTGCTATCTGGTAATGAACATCTTTGTATGTGTATTGCATAGCGGTAATCCTTAACCTCCTTAGCGGTCTGGACGAGCTCAGCTCGTTCATTACCGCCGGAGGGTGCCGCTCAGGCCCTGCTGGGCCGATTTTGTTCAAGTAAAAAGGTGCACACGCAGCTGGCACTTTGCCAGCTGCGTGTGCTACCTGATTCCCACCGCAGCGCGGCGATCCGCCGCGTGTAGCGGCGAAAGAGGGTCCCCCCAGCCGCCCGAGCCCAGTGGCCAGCGCTAAGGGCTGGATCGGAGGCGGCTGACGTCAGGACGTCGGCTGACATCCATGACGCCACTCCGCTCGTCGCCATGGTGACGAGGAAAGCGAAACAAGGAAGGCCGCTCATTGCGGCCTTCCTTGTTACTTCTGATCGCCGGAGGCGATCAGAAGTACACATTGGGAGCGCCCTCTAGTGGGCTTTCATGCAGCCAACTTTCAGTTGGCTGCATGTAATAGTTTTTTTTTATTTAAAAAAAAACCCTCCCGAAGCCGCCCTGGC
This sequence comes from Hyperolius riggenbachi, assembly GCF_040937935.1. Classification (NCBI taxonomy): domain Eukaryota; kingdom Metazoa; phylum Chordata; class Amphibia; order Anura; family Hyperoliidae; genus Hyperolius; species Hyperolius riggenbachi. Next base: position 314,904,528 of record NC_090650.1, on the reverse strand, counting down.
GGTCTTAATAGAACGCCAGGGAGGTTAAACCATTTGCCTACTCTAAATACAGATCTCTAACACTGCAGCTGTCTTTGATAGGTTTTGGGGATCCATATTGATAGAGTGCCTGAGGCTCCATGTAAGACTTGTACTAAGACCCCAAGCTCCTTAGTTAGGCCTCTGCTATGTATGTATCATGTGTAGTGTATGTATCGTAGTCTAGGGCCAATTTTGGGGGAAGCCAGTTAACTTATTGAGATGAGGGAGAACATACAAACTCTGTGCAGATAGTGACCTGGCTGGTATTCGAACCAGGGACCCAGCGCTGCAAGGTGAGAGTGCTAACCACTACGCCACCGTGCTGCCAAATGTACTTTGCAATTTACATTGCTCCACTTTCAATATGCAGAGCTTTGCAATGCAAAGTTATGAAAAAGATAGTTGTATGATGATGTTCTGCAAAATCTGTAGAAAGCGGGCAGTAGGAGATAATATTGTGGAGACAGAATTAAGTAACAGGGGGCAATATATTGTGCATAACTGGTTAAAAGTGTAAGTAATGTAAGTGCCAAATGAAGGAATGCTGCTATATTAAAAATTACTAAAATTATTCTGTGACTGGTGGGCGGAGACTGAGTCAGCCCCATGAGTGGGAGGGGCTTGTGCTCCTTATCTTTATAAAAAGCATGCCTGACACTTCTTTGCATTAAAAATGCAAAATGACAGTGTGTATTTTGAACACAGGTGACTCTAAAGTTATATGTATCCATACGTTGAATTAGTGTAAGAAATCAAAGCATTGCATTGTGTTTACCAGTCAAAAGGTTCACCAATGTATAAACACACACAGTGATGATGCATCATATCAGGCACAGACATGCTGTCACTGCAGACTTCCATTTAAAAATGACTCACATATCATAAAAGGCACAAGGTGCCTTTCAGGCCTCTTGAATGGAATATCTCCTTTAAAAGAAATTCTGAATGGATGTGTGTTTGCTCACATTTTGTCTTTGTAGTCAAAAACTTGCTGCCAGAGGGGCCTGCTATTAATTCAACAACACCGGTAAAATATCCAATATTCCAGCGAAGTAGAAGCCAAATTTAAATAAACATCTACATGGTTCATACAGAGAACAAAAGAGAACTATGTTCACAAGCCTCTGCATGCCAAGTGTCTTCCAGAGACATTGTGATCTGCAGCTCATGCACATAGAACTAGCCGGGGATTTTCATCCTGGATAATGTAGTCTCTGATGTTCATGAGACATAAATAATAACACCAGCACTTTGCACCAACGCCACCTTCCGCTTACAGGGAACCCGAGGGGAGAAGGATATGGAGGCTGACATGGTTGTTTCCTTTTAAATAATGCACAGTGCTTGGCTGTCCTGATAATCCTCTGCCTCCTATACTTTAAAGGATACCCGAAGTGACATGTGACATGATGAGATAGACATGTGTATGTACAGTGCCAAGCACACTAATATCTATGCTGTGCCCCTTTTTTTCTTTCTCTGCCTGAAAGTTAAATATCAGGTATGCAAGTGGCTGACTCAGTCCTGACTCAGACAGGAAGTGACCCTCACTCATAAGAAATTCCAACTATAAAACACTTTTCCTAGCAGAAAATGGCTTCTGAGAGCAGGAAAGAGATAACAAGGGGAATTTCTTATCAGTGAGGGTCACACTGTAGTCACTTCCTGTCTGAGTCAGGACTGAGTCAGCCACTTACATACCTGATATTTAACTCTTTCAGACAGAGTAAGAAAAAAAGGAACACGGCATAAGTTATTTGTGTACTTGGCACGGTACATACACATGTCTATCTCATCATGTCACATGTCACTTTGGGTATCCTTTAAGCCACAGACCCTGAAGAAGTATGCAGATCAGATGTCTATGACAAATTTGACAAGATTAGCTGCAGGCTTGCTTCAAGAGGGTGATTTAGACCCTACTGACCAGAAAGATCAGCAGGACTACCAGACAACTGGCATTATTTAAAAGGAAATAAATATGGCAGCCTCCATAGGTCTCACATCTCGGGTTCCTTTTAAGGTGAACCTGTAGTAAATTCCTATCATAGAAACAGAACATATAAAGAGATTACAAAAAAACTGCATATAAAACTGATCAGTGTGTGGTGTGTATATGTGTGTATGTGTGTGGTGTGTGTATGTGTGTGGTGTGTGTGTGTGTATGTGTGTGGTGTGTGTGTGTGTATGTGTGTGTGTGTGTGTGTGTGTGTGTGTGTGTGTGTGTGTGTGTGTGTGTACGTGTGTGTACGTGTGTGTATGTGTGTGCATGTGTGTGCATGTGTGTGCATGTGTGTGGTGTGTGTATGTGTGTGTATGTGTGTATGTGTGTGTATGTGGGTGGTGTGTGTATGTGGGTGGTGTGTGTATGTGTGTGTATGTGTGTATGTGTGTGTGTGTGTGTGTATGTGTGTTTGTGTGTTTGTGTGTATGTGTGTTTGTGTGTATGTGTGTGGTGTGTGTATGTGTGTGTATGTGTGTGTATGTGTGTATGTGTGTGTATGTGTGTATGTGTGTGTATGTGTGTATATGTGTGTGGTGTGTGTATGTGTGTGGTGTGTGTATGTGTGTGGTGTATGTATGTGTGTGGTATATGTAGTCATTCTGGTTCCTTGTCTTTGTTCCGCTCTGTTCTATTAAGCCACCATGCTCCTCTGAAAGCTGGCCAAGCAGGCCAGTCATGGGCTACTGCGTAGTGCCAGTTTTTACGAACTGCGCAAGCTCGATCTGGAAATGCGTGGACCGGGGCGGTGCATGCAGCTTTCAGAGGAGCACAGCAGCTGAAGGGAGCAGTGTGGAATGATGGTGAGGGACCAGAATGGCTACAGGGGGCTGTCTGATCCACTCAGCGGATCCGTTGGACCAAATGTTGACAACTTTTAGTCGTTTGTCCAACTAATAGACGTTCAAATAAGTCATTTGATCAGTCATTTAATCTAGTCCATTGTTCTATCCAGTCCATTGCCCATTATCAAGTTGGTTAAATGACATGTAAATTAATTAAATTAGGATATCAGCTAATTTGTTGGTCGGTGTGTACATGACGTCTGAACGACTTGTTGTTTGCACTTCAAGTCGTTTAAACAACCAGTTTAAACGACAATCAGACGTAAGGTTGGCGTAAAGTTGAACGCTTGTACGCACCCTAAAGGACTACTGTAGGGGGTAGGGGAAAAAAAATTGAACTTACCCAGGGGCTTCCAATGGTCCCCCACAGACCTCCTGTGCCCGCGCAGCCACTCACTGATGCTCTGGTCCCGGGCCCACCTCCGGTTCACTTCTGGAATTTCCGACTTTAAAGTCAGAAAACCACTGTGCCTGCGTGGCTGTTTCCTCGCTCCTGCTGACGCCATCAGGAGTGTATTGCGCCCAGTACGGTCTGAGCCTGCGCAGTATGCTCCTGGTGACATCAACGGGAGCAAGAATATGGCGCAGTGGTTTTCTGACTTTAAAGAGAACCCGAGGTGGGTTTGAAGAATATTATCTGCATACAGAGGCTGGATCTGCCTATACAGTCCAGCCTCTGTTGCTATCCCAAACCCCCCTAAGGTCCCCCTGCACTCTGCAATCCCTCATAAATCACAGCCACGCTGCTGACAAACAGCTTGTCAGAGCTGGCTGTGTTTATCTCTATAGTGTCAGTCTGCTGCTCTCCCCGCCTCCTGCAGAACTCCAGTCCCCGCCCGCATCCCTTCCCTCCCTGCTGATTGGAGGGAAGGGACGGGGGCAGGGACCGGAGCTATGCAGGAGGTGGGGGAGCAGCTGAGACTGACACTACAGATGTAAACACAGCCTCACAGCACGGCTGTGATTTATGAGGGATTGCAGAGTGCAGGGGAACCTTAGTGGGGTTTGGGATAGCAACAGAGGCTGGGCTGTATAGGCAGATCCAGCCTCTGTATGCAGATAACATTCTTTAAACACACCTCTGGTTCTCTTTAAAGTCAGAAAGCCCAGAAGTGAACCAGAGGCGGGACTGGAGCATTGGTGAGTAGTTGCGTGGGCACAGGACGTCTACAGGGGACCATTAGAAGCCCTGGGCAAGTTCAACTCTTTTTTCCCCCTACAGTAGTCCTTTAAGTTTCCTTTAAAGAGAAACTCCGACCAAGAATTGAACTTTATCCCAATCAGTAGCTGATACCCCCTTTTACATGAGAAATCTATTCCTTTTCACAGATCGACCACCAGGGGGTGCTGTATGGCTGATATTGTGGTGAAACTCCTCCCACAAGAAACAAGAAAAGTATGTACTTTGGCAGTAGTTCTGTCTGTGAACCTTGCTGCATTGTGGGAAATAGCTGTTTACAACTGCCAAAAACATGCAGCAGCTACATCACCTGCCAACAGTAAAAATGTCACCATATATAGTAGTTATCTGTGCAGGCGCTCAACATCAAGTCCCAACAATAGTGACAGTTCCAGTATTTACAGTACACTCGTACGGAAGCTCCGCCTTACTAGTTTCGTCATCTGTGACTCATCAGAGGCCTCTGGCACTGTATGGGTGGAAGTGCTACACTTGTCACTTGTTATAGTGTATACTGGATTACGCTATGTCCTTGTATCCCTGTTTGAGTTCTAGATAAAATCTCAACTGAAGACCGATGGGATATCATCAAAAATACGCGTTTTAGCTGATCTGTAACATAATCAGCCTACAAATCCGGTGAGAGTACCCAGTGTGGGTCTGTCTGTTTGAGTGGAGTATATGAAGATTATCAGCTATTTGAATTGTCACCATTAACCTATGAAGTTTATCAGAAATTGGAACTGTTGCTATTGATTTGAAATACTGGAACTGTCACTATTGTTGGGACTTGATGTTGAGCGCCTGCACAGATAACTACTATATATGCAAATAGGGTGTTTACCCCCCACTGTGTGGCGATCCATAGATACGGAGGGACATTTATGTTCATTTATCTAAATTTTCTGTATTTGTGATATACATAGTTCTAATTGAGATATACTTAGTTCTAATTGAGGAGCGCTCATAGCCACCTACAGTTTTCAAAAATGTCACCATGTAATAAATGTCAGAATGTAAATCAGGGATTTAAAATATTTTACAATGGGCAAACACTGACTAAATCATTTATACATAATTATTGTAAAAATGAAGCACTTTTTTTATTACATTATTTTCACTGGAGTTCCTCTTTAAGCTATGTATGCACTTTAAATTTTCCTCAGCCGAAATAATAGTTATAATTGTTTCAGTTACAAAGCTAAAGTGTGTTCAGGTGTCCACTGACTTCAATAGATTCCCCCACTACTAGTGACTTATCATCTGGACACTTGAATTGCTTGGTCTCTCTAAAATCAAAATCGCAAATCTGGTGAACAGGTTATTTGAATTGTGCATTTACTCCAAGTGGAGGAGAAACTGATTACTATAAAACTTGAGCAAATTCACCAAAGAACCAATTTCTCATAATGCATATCAAATTTTATTCTTCTCAAAATTGCACAACGTCCCAAATACACAACCCCCTCCTCCCTAAAAACAAGCCAATATGGCTCCCACCGTATTGCAATTAATCAACGTTCCTATATCATACTGTTTATCACCAGATGCGTTTTCAAAGACCTTGGTTTTATCGACTAGCTTGCAATAGGTACACTTACCACACGGGTACATGCCAACGGGTTTTGGGCCTAAAAAGCCTCTACCTTCTAGTGGAATGTTTATCAGTCCATGGAACTCTGTGTAACATATATGAAGAAACGTAGCTCCCATTGAGGCGGATGTAGTAAGCACCACCATTTGATAGGGAGATATTTCATATATTCAAGTTACAACTGCTGCATTAATAGACTCACCAATCCGCTGACCACGAGATTGGTTGTGTGTGTGTGGTGTGTATGGGGAGCGCTCCAACCCATATTGGCTTGTTTTTAGGGGGGAGGGGGTTGTGTATTTGGGACGTTGTGCAATTTTGAGAAGAATAAAATTTGATATGCATTATGAGAAATTGGTTCTTTGGTGAAATTGTCTCTCTAAAATCGCATCATCATGTATCTTATACCCTGTTTGCGTGTATAAGCTTGTGCTATATTGTATAACCTTGTGCTGCCTCTGTGTGTCTGACACCCCTTGTTAACACTGCATGCATCCCTACTCATTGTCAAGGGCTAGGTAATATACTGGCGCTTGATAAATACAATAAATAATAATAGTAATCACTATATACAGTAGTTCCTATACAGTAGTTCCTTGCAAGAACTTCAAAGTTGGTTATGTCTGTTTTTTTAAATAAATAATTGCAAAGTAAATTTTTCATTGTTTTTTTTACTGTTACAGCACCTTTAATAACATTCCTGGATGAGCATTTTAAAGTTTCAAAAGAACGTCAATACAAAAAGAGAGAATTTCTATCGGTCCGTTGGACTAGAAAATGACCAATTTTACTTTCTTTTTTTTAAACTGAAAGAAAATTTTACCTACATAGAGCAACTCAAAGTTATAAAAAATAACCCATATTGATTGGAAATATTAAGTATATCGTTTGAATACTTTTAGGGCTCGGTTCCCCACAGTGTCGGCATGCATCCTGCAAAATACGATGCCAGGACTGAGCTGCAAGACGTGACTGAATCCCTTTAGCCGTGCAATGCTATAAGAATTCGGATGTGTGATGCGAAAAAATGCAGCATGCCGTATGAATACACCCCCCCTCCACTATATATTTTCCCCAAAAACATACAGATAAGTTAATTAACATATGACTATGGTAGGGATTAGATTGTGAGCCATTATGACGGAAAGTTAGTGACATGGCTATTTACTCTGTAAAGCGCTGTGGAAATCAGATTTTAAAAAATATTGAAACTGTATTGGCATTTAAAGCTTAAAATGTACCGGAGGCAATATGTGACATGATGAGATAAATAGAAGTATGTACAGTGCAAAACATATTCATAACCAGGCTGTTTTGCTTGTTTTATTTTGCTGCCTGAGTTAATTTCTAGGCATCAAAGTGACAGCTTCTGTCTTGTCTGTAGCTTGTAGGCAATATAGTAAACATCACTGATAAGCAAAGTGCAGCCAGAAAAGTTTTCCTGGAAGAACACAACTTCTGAGGGCGGGGAGAAATAAAATACATGAACTATTGACCATTTTCTAACACTGGGACACTTAATAGGCTACCACTGAATAGAGAGTGTAAAAGATTCTACTTACTTTGTAAATGTTTAAATATAAAACAAAACCCTGGGATACTTTAAAAAGTCATTTAAGGAGTAGGAGGATAAATATAATTGTTTATCTCATCAGTTTACTTTCACCTCGTGTACACTTTAAGATATGAACAGAAAAACACAACATGGCCTTGTAACGATCAGTGTCAGCACACAGAGAGAATCTGATTATTGGTGATCTGCAGTATCACCAATAATACAGATGTATACCTGATTATTGATGATCTGCAGAATCACCAATAATACAAGTATGACTAACCTCTGGACACCTAGTAATGAGTAAGTGAATTAGTGCAACAGTAGGCTATCTCTCGTGGGGCGGGAGACGCAGCAATTATGAGTATGGACCACCTGAGGAGCAGGTGGCCTTAGTGTGGGAACTATCTCCTAGGAGAGGGGATAGAGATAACCTGGGAGCCAATGATTCCCTGCTATACTGGGAATCAGATTATACTACAGCCAACACCTGGTGGAATGGTGTTACTGCTAGTACAGTTAGACTGAGCACTCAGGGTGAGTGACAGCTTGGGTGGTCGGGCAGGCCAGGTCGGTAACACACGAGCAGATCAGGTACAGAGAGTGTGAGACTGATTCGATAACCGGGTACAGGCAGGGTCTGGCAACAGGTAGGCAGATATGCAGAGGTACCGAATCAGAAAGCAAGAGGAAGGTCGACAGAGCGAATGGTCATAACATATAAGTATAACAAAGTCCTAGACTGGGGTGTGAGTTCCTTGGTCTCGACACCCTGCAACTAGTCTAGAGTATAACACAGCAAAGACACAGTATCCCTAAACTTGAGTGTGTGGTCCTTGGTCACAACACCCTGGAACTGGTCTAAAGTATAACACAGCAATGACACAGTATCCCTAAGCTTGGGTGTGAGGTCCGTGGTCACAACACCCTGGAACTGGTCTAAAGTATAACACATCAATGACACAGTATCCCTAAGCATGGGTGTGAGGTCCATGGTCACAACACCCTGGAACTGGTCTAAGGTAACACAAACGTAATCTGGCTAAGTGTGAATTCCCAGGTTCTTATGGTTCTAACACACTGTGGGATCTGACTGGTCTGAGTGCTCACACATTAGTATTCGCAACGGCAGACAACCAGCAACTGACAGGCAAGGAGTATATATAGTGCAGCGCTCCTCAGCGTCGCCCAGTCCCACTCAGCCAATCACCCACTGCGCTGGGATCAGCTGATCGTCCTGATCAGCTGATCCCTCTCCTATTGGCATAAAGGTCCTGCCTCCTAGCGCGCGCGTAGCTCTCCATCAGTGTGCACTACTAGGCTCAGACAAACCAGACGCATGCTGCTGTGCGGAAACCGCCGGTCTGAACGCGGAGACAGCCGCCCCGCTGCCAGACCGCGCGGCGGTGTCTCCGCAATCCATTACAGGCCTTCATACAAAAACAGACCCTTCCCTGCAGCATACAGAAGATCTTCTACAAAGATTTGTGTTGCTTTTAAAGGCTTCTAGTAGTTCAGTAACACTGTGCAAAACATGCTAGCCACACCTCAGCAATGAACAGCCTTACAGAACGTAAGGATACAAGTAATACAGTTGTGCATTAAAACGGAGACAAGTTAATGTTTTTTTTCTCTCTTTAGTCATAATTATTAATTAAGCATTGTGAGCTACATGCAGCATTCCACATATTATAATTTATAAAGCAATTATTTATTGCCAAGTCGGAAAAGTCCTGGGATCTTAGGGTGGAATGTAGTGACCCTACGCTTATAACTCACCCAAAATGCATTAAGTGGAGCAGAATTCATTTCCTCCCTCGGCTTCCAGTCCATCTAAGCTGTGAGTGAGCCCTCTCCTTAATCACATGATGTTTCCTGTCAGGGCACCCTAGGACTTAATCCCCTTTCAAATAAATACAGCATGAATAGTCGAGAACAGGAGGGATATTTCTTCACAGCACACTGAGCAGAGTGTGCGCTACGCTCTTTAAATTATAATCTTTCAGGCTGGACTTTCAAAGGCTCAGCTCAATGCAACATTTCTAGGCCCCAAATTTAACTTTTGCTTATTCTCTTTCCTTCATTATAGTGAACGTTCGCTATCAAATATTAACAGGAGGAATCCAGGCTGTCTGGATGAATAAGTCCGGTGGTTTCTCAGTGCCTCTGTGGGAGTCAGAGAAGTCGTCACGGTGACTTCAAAAGACTCATTCTTAGATGAATATTGGTGGGATGCATTCAGCCTTCTTGGGTGATTAAACCTGAAGAACGGACTGAGCTTCAAAGTATGCAGCACAAAAGTACAGCGCCAGAAACAACAGGCTGCTATGCAGATTGTAAGATTCGTCTGAGATCTTTCTGCAATAACTTCATAAAACAATATACTTAGCTCATAGTAATTGGTTTCTTATTGTTTTATTAATTAGGTTTAGTGTTAAAGAAAGATTTTTAAAAACTTTTTTTTAATCAGAAAATTGTTAAATATCACTAATGAAGATGCAATATTTCTATATAGCTTCACCTGGTGGTTTGACTGACAAGCTTACTAAGTACCAGATAGATCTTGTTTGCACAGTGTAATAAAGATAAAGGACACCTGAGGCGAAAATAAACTAATGAAATAAATGATTGAAGCTATCTTCCTTCCCCTAAAATGACTTTAAGACATTCCACAGTTTTATTTTATGCTTAAAACTGTTAAAACTTAACCACTTTACCCCCAGCTGTACGGATTTCTCCGTCCCTTTTTCCACCCTGTTACCACCAAGGGACGGAGAAATCCGTACCTGACACCGCTCCCGCTCGCTCGTCCGCACGCCCCCGTGCTTGTGCACGCCGCCACCCGCTCGCCCGGAGATCAATGAACGGAAAAAACATTTCCCGTTCGTTGATCTAAGCCCCCCGCAATGATCAGCTGCTTCTACGAGAAGCAGCGCGATCATTGTGAAAAAAAAAACGTTGCCCAGCCTCCCTGAACTTCCTGCAAGCGTACTTTCTGTATGCTTGCAGGTCGCATAAACAAAAACTCACTGTGGCCGTCTTGTGGCCAAATAGTAAAACTACACCCTAAAGCATTTTTCATATACAAATACATTAGCTATACATTAAAAATTAACTCATTACCTCCCACACTCCCCAATTTTTTTTTTTTGTAATTAAAAAAAAAAAAATACAATAAAAAAATACATAAATAGTTACCTTAGGGACTGAACTTTTTAAATATTTATGTCAAGAGGGTATAACCCAGTTACTTTATAAACTATGGGCTTGTAATTAAGGATGGACGCAAAACTGAAAAAAATGCACCTTTATTTCCAAATAAAATATTGGCGCCAAACATTGTGATAGGGACATAATTTAAATGATTTTATAACCGGGACAAATGGGCAAATAAATTTCATGGGTTTTAATTACAGTAGCATGCATTATTTAAAAACTATAAAGGCCGAAAACTGAAAAATAATTTTTTTTCCCACATTCTTTCCTATTTTCCCATTAAAACACATTTAGAATAAAATAATTATTGGCATAATGCCCCACCTAAAGAAAGCCTAATTGATGGCGAAAAAAACAAGATATAGTTCATTTCATTGTGATAAGTAATGATAAAGTTATAGATGAATGAATGGAAGGAGCGTTGAAAGGAAAATTGCTCTGGTGCTCAAGGGGTAAAACCCCTCAGTGGTGAAGTGGTTAAAATAGATGTATTGTTTTTGCTCAATGACACATTCATTGAAGTATGCCAGAGCTATAATCTATGAACTATTGACCCTTTTTATCTCTTTCCTGCTCTCTGAAGCCATTTTCTGCTAGGAAAGTGTTTTATAGTTGGAATTTCTTATCAGTGAGGGTCACACTGTAGTCACTTCCTGTCTGAGTCAGCCACTTACATACCTGATATTTAACTCTTTCAGGCAGAGAAAAAAAAAGGAACACAGCATAGTTATTTGTGTGCTAGGCACTGTACATATCCATGTCTATCATCATGTCACATGTCACCTCGAGTATCCTTTAAGAAAGTTCCATAAAGAACAACAGAGCCTAGTTATTAGTGGCATGGCTAGGGACTCTGGGGGAATTGCTCTGGTACTGATGGAGCCTCTAGTCTGCTTGCAAACCAACATGGACAGGTGTACGGGCAGGCAGGGCCGGGCCGAGGCATAGGCTGGAGAGGCTCCAGCCTCAGGGCGCAGTGTAGGAGGGGGCGCAGAATTCATTCAGCTGTCATTCCTAATTGTGTTTGAAGCAGAAAGAAATAAGAAAAGGTTATACATGGCAGTGACTGCAAGCCAGATAACTAGATTAAGGTGTTGGGGAGGTTGTGGGCCCTGTGGCGCCTCTTAGTCTAATAGCAATCAGTGTTTGATGGCTCGGGTGGCAGGGATGGAGGGGCGCACTTTGGTGTCTCAGCCTTGGGTGCTGGAGGACCTTGTCCCGGCTCTGCGGGCAGGAAGAATAGCAAACAATTTGAAAGCATTTATGAACTCTGCATTTTGTGCTAGTCAATAAAATAAGAAAAGAAAACAAAAAGTAAGTTCTCTAAGCACTCAAAAAGAATTCCCTTTGGGTAAGTTCTGTACATTGTAGACATTTTCATGAACATTAAACACTAAAATTAATTGTGCTTCTAGAAATATATCAAAATGTAATGCTAAATGACATTGGCACTATGCTGTAATCACTTTCAAATGTGCTAAAGAAGTACAAATTTTCCTGCCCTTTGCAGCTAATTAATCTAGTATAAATATAGGATTTTGGCTGTGTTCCGTGTACCAACGTGTGCACTAAAGAGTGGACTTTCATAAAGCTTGAAAGGAAGTAAAATTTTAACTTCTTGGCAATTTCAGAAATTCCCAGCTGGCTCCAGATTAAAAAAAAAATATATATAAGTATAACTCGTAATATCAGTAAATATGACTTTAGAAGCATTGATATTTTTTAGCAATTTTTTTTCAACAAATTCATTTTTAGCGAATTTTACAAGATGTGGAAGCCAATGGCATCACCAGGTTATTATAGTTGGAAAGTGTGACCGAAAACTTGTCAGGCTAGACTCACAATAAGGCCCATTTAACTGCAAGGTAAAGGCAAGTACTGTATATAGGGCCTTGCACACTTACCACGTCATGCTGCACTGGAAGCTACTGAATCACTGCAGAGCCGATGCAAAGTCTGCAGTGTGTTACTGTAGGACTTCCGCAGCGCTGCAGAAGTCATTGGAGTCAATGGGCAATGCAGGAATTACATTGATGGGAGCGCGATGCAGTGCGCATGCGCAGACCGATGGGAATTACTGTGTGCATACTTCCTGCCCAGCATGGAGTAAGTCATTGAGTGTGGGGGGCACTATGCATATGACCCTGATGGCGCACTCGGCCGCAGAGTCATAGGGTTGTTATTTTTTGCAGTGGGTTGCAAAAAATAAGTGTAAAACTGAAGCAATAGTCCAACTATTCCTAATATATGTGCCATGCAACAGCTCTCCTTTCTATGAGCTGAGCCTCTACGGAGCCTGTGGTCTGACACTCTAGGCCCTAGAGCAGTCTAGGGCGCAGATGTCAAACACAAGGCCCATGGGCCGAAAACTGCCCTCCTTACCATTTTATGTGGCCCTAAAGAGCTTCAAATGTGCATCATTGTGAGCAGTAAAAGCAAAACAGCCCACTGCCTTCCCATCCAAAGGAGCACACTGGTGTCAATGTTTCTGATTAACCACTTGAGGACCCACCCTTTACCCCCCCTCCTTAAGGACCAGCGTTAATTTTTGTGATCTGTGCTGGGTGGGCTCTGCAGCCCCCAGCACAGATCAGGTTTCATGCAGAGCGATCAGATCGCCCCCCTTTTTCCCCCCCTATGGGGATGGTGTGCAGGGGGGGTCTGATCGCTTTGGTGGGCAGGCTTGTTGCGGGGGGGGGGGGGGGGGGGGGCACCTCAAAGCCCCCCTCCGCAGCGAAATTCCCCCCTCCCTCTCCTACCTGCTCATCCCCGGTGATCGGGGCTGCACAGGACGCTATCCGTCCTGTGCAGCCAGTGACAGGACGTCCCCAGTGACAGGACGATCTGCCTTACGGCGCTGCTGTGCAGCAGCGCCGTACAATGTAAACAAAGCGGATTATTTCCGCTTGTGTTTACATTTAGCCTGCGAGCCGCCATCGGCGGCCCGCAGGCTATTCACGGAGCCCCCCGCCGTAAATTGACAGGAAGCAGCCGCTCGCGCGAGCGGCTGCTTCCTGATTAATCAGCCTGCAGCTGGCGACGCAGTACTGCGTCGCTGGTCCTGCAGCTGCCACTTTGCCGACGCACGGTATAAGCGTGCGGTCGGCAAGTGGTTAAAACTGTCAGTTTGAGCTGGGGTGCAGCAATAACCCACAGGGCCCCACCTCTCAACAAATCAGCATGGTGCCTGCTCCTGGGATCCAAAGCCCTCAACCCCTCCAATTCCCTCTCCCTACATACTGAGTTTGAGACTGTTCAATAAATTTTAAATCCTGAAAAAAAAAATAAATAAATAAAAATCATACAGGCAGCTGAAGGTGGCGAAGTCACTGACTGTGAGCTGCCCTCTTGCACCGGCGGTAGACACAGGCCCCTCATGAAGTCACAGCTGAGCATGGTCGAGTTTGTAAGTAAAGGTTAGTTCTGACCAAATACTTATTATTCCCAAAATGCACACAAAGGGCCTGATTCACAAAGCAGTGCTAACAGTTAGCACGCTGGTGAAAAGTCCTTTATCACGCCTAAACTCACTTTAGGCATGATAAGTTTAGGTGTGATAAGTTTAGGTGTGATAAGTTTAGGCATGATAAGTTTAGGTGTGATAAGTTTAGGCATGATAAGTTTAGGCATGATAAGTTTAGGCATGATAAGTTTAAGCACCAACTGGGTTAGCACCGCAGTGCACAGCTGATCAAAAGTTTTGCGCTAGCAAAGTCCAGTGCACTTCGCATAGAGTTTAATGGCGCTGCTTTGCGTGCGGGACTTTGCGCGCGATCTAAACGTATCTAAATTTAGCATGCCTAATCTTATCATGCCTAAACTGGCTTTTCACCAGTGAGGTGCAATGGTTATCATGCCTAAAGTCTTTTAGGCGTGCTAACTGGGTGTGTGGGTGTGGGTGTGTGTGTGTGTGTGTGTGTTTTGCTTGAAATAAATGTGTTGACGTTTTCAAGCTTGTTTACTTGCGGAGTGTGAAACATGGTATATTATCTTTGCGTGAATGATGAAATAGTCTGTCTAATTTAATCTCAAACCAACAGCACTTCAAAATATGGACTACAGCAAATAGTGATGGTCAAGTAGATGCAAATAACTTTGAGTTGATGCAATGTTGTGATGATATGATGTATATATACATTTTCATGCAAATTTAGACAGCTTGAAAATGGACCAATCAAATGTTACCTCAGCAGGATTTGATTTTTAAGCTGCATAAATGTGCATAAAAATGTGCATAAATTTGCATCTACTTGACTATCACGAACGACAAATATTTTAGCTTCTTCAATGGGCTGAAAGTTATAGATATGAAATATTTCATAAATAATATTTCATACAGGGCAATTTCTAGGCTAAATTGCTCCCAGGATAAGGGTGTTAAAATTGAGCCCCCCTGTAGGCTCAATAATGTTATTTGTGATGTGGTATTTAGCCCTCCAGAATATGTAGCCAGACATAGGTGCCCCCAGTATAGGATAGTGAGGTTTTGGTGCCCCAGTATAGGTTAGCCAGGTATAGGTGCCCCAATATAGCTTAGCCAGGTACCGGTGCCCCCAGTATAGCTTAGCCAGGTATCAGTGCCCCAGTATAGCTTACCCGGGTATAGGTGGCTACAGTATTGCTTACCTGGGTATAGGTGCCTCCAGTATAGCTTAGTCAGGTATAGGTGCCCCCAGTATAGCTTAGCCAGGTATAGGTGCCCCCAGTATAGTTTAGCCAGGTATATGTGGCCCCAGTATAGTTTATCCAGGTATAGGTGCCCCAGTATAGCTTAGCCAGGTATAGGTGCCCCCAGTATATTTTATCCAGGTATAGGTGCCCCAGTATAGTTTAGCCAGGTATATGTGGCCCCAGTATAGTTTAGCCAGGTATATGTGGCCCCAGTATAGTTTATCCAGGTATAGGTGCCCCAGTATAGCTTAGCCAGGTATCAGTGCCCCAGTATAGCTTACCCGGGTATAGCTGGCTCCAGTATTGCTTACCTGGGTATAGGTGCCTCCAGTATAGCTTAGCCAGGTATAGGTCCCCCCAGTATAGTTTAGCCAGGTATAGTTGCCCCCAGTATAGTTTAGCCAGGTATAGGTGGCCCTAGTATAGTTTAGCCAGGTATAGGTTTCCCCAGTATAGTTTAGCCAGGTATAGGTGGCCCCAGTATAGTTTAGCCAGGTATAGGTGCCCCCAGTATAGTTTAGCCAGGTATAGGTGCCTCAGTATAGTTTAGCCAGGTATAGGTGCCCCAGTATAGCTTAGCCAAGTATAGGTACCCCCAGTATAGCTTAGCCAGGTATAGGTGCCCCAGTATAGTTTAGCCAGGTATAGGTGCCCCCAGAATAGCTTAGCCAGGTATAGGTGCCCCAGTATAGCTTAGCCAGGTACAGGTGCCCCAGTATAGTTTAGCCAGGTATAGGTGCCCCAGTATAGCTTACACGGATATAGGTGCCTCCAGTATAATTTAGCCAGGTATAGGTGCCTTCAGTATAGCTTAGCTGGGTATAGGTTCCCCAGTATAGTTTAGCCAGGTATAGGTGTCCCCAGTATAGCTTAGCCAGGTATAGGTGCCCCCAGTAGAGTTTAGCCAGGTATAAGTTCCCCTAGTATAGTTTAGCCAGGTATAGGTGCCCCAGTATAGTTTAGCCAGGTATAGGTGCCCCAGTATAGTTTAGCCAGGTATAGGTGCCCCCAGTATAGTTTAGCCAGGTATAGGTGCCCCAGTATAGCTTACACGGATATAGGTGCCTCCAGTATAGTTTTGCCAGGTATAGGTGCCTTCAGTATAGCTTAGCTGGGTATAGGTGCCCCAGTATAGTTTAGCCAGGTATAGGTGCCCCCAGTATAGTTTAGCCAGGTATACAGGGAGTGCAGAATTATTAGGCAAATGAGTATTTTGACCACATCATCCTCTTTATGCATGTTGTCTTACTCCAAGCTGTATAGGCTCGAAACTTACTACCAATTAAGCATATTAAGTGATGTGCATCTCTGTAATGAGAAGGGGTGTGGTCTAATGACATCAACACCCTATATCAGGTGTGCATAATTATTAGGCAACTTCCTTTCCTTTGGCAAAATGGGTCAAAGAAGGACTTGACAGGCTCAGAAAAGTCAAAAATAGTTGCAAAGGGATGCAGCACTCTTAAAATTGCAAAGCTTCTGAATCGTGATCATCGAACAATCAAGTGTTTCATTCAAAATAGTCAACAGGGTCGCAAGAAGCGTGTGGAAAAACCAAGGCGCAAAATAACTGCCCATGAACTGAGAAAAGTCAAGCGTGCAGCTGCCAAGATGCCACTTGCCACCAGTTTGGCCATATTTCAGAGCTGCAACATCACTGGAGTGCCCAAAAGCACAAGGTGTGCAATACTTAGAGACATGGCCAAGGTAAGAAAGGCTGAAAGACGATCACCACTGAACAAGATACACAAGCTGAAACGTCAAGACTGAGCCTAGAAATATCTCAAGACTGATTTTTCTAAGGTTTTATGGACTGATGAAATGAGAGTGAGTCTTGATGGGCCAGATGGATGGGCCCGTGGCTGGATTGGTAAAGGGCAGAGAGCTCCAGTCCGACTCAGATGCCAGCAAGGAGTACTGGTTTGGGCTGGTATCGTCAAAGATGAGCTTGTGGGGCCTTTTCGGGTTGAGGATGGAGTCAAGCTCAACTCCCAGTCCTACTGCCAGTTTCTGGAAGACACCTTCTTCAAGCAGTGGTACAGGAAGAAGTCTGCATCCTTCAAGAAAAACATGATTTTTCATGCAGGACAATGCTCCATCACACGCGTCCAAGTACTCCACAGCGTGGCTGGCAAGAAAGGGTATAAAAGAAGAAAAACTAATGACATGGCCTCCTTGTTCACCAGATCTGAACCGCATTGAGAACCTGTGGTCCATCATAAAATGTGAGATTTACAAGGAGGGAAAACAGTACACCTCTCTGAACAGTGTCTGGGAGGCTGTGGTTGCTGCTGCACGCAATGTTGATGGTGAACAGATCAAAAAACTGACAGAATCCATGGATGGCAGGCTTTTGAGTGTCCTTGCAAAGAAAGGTGGCTATATTGGTCACTGATTTGTTTTTGTTTTGTTTTTGAATGTCAGAAATGAATATTTGTGAATGTTGAGATGTTATATTGGTTTCACTGGTAAAAATAAATAATAGAAATGGGTATATATCTGTTTTTTGTTAAGTTGCCTAATAATTATGCACAGTAATAGTCACCTGCACACACAGATATCCCCCTAAAAGAGCTAAAACTAAAAACAAACTAAAAACTACTTTAAAAAATATTCAGCTTTGATATTAATGAGTTTTGTGGGTTCATTGAGAACATGGTTGTTGTTCAATAATACAATTATTCCTCAAAAATACAACTTGCCTAATAATTCTGCACTCCCTGTAGGTGCCCCAGTATAGCTTACACGGATATAGGTGCCTCCAGTATAGTTTTGCCAGGTATAGGTGCCTTCAGTATAGCTTAGCTGGGTATAAGTGCCCCAGTATAGTTTAGCCAGGTATAGGTGCCCCAGTATAGCTCACACGGATATAGGTGCCTCCAGTATAGTTTAGCCAGGTATAGGTGCCCCAGTATAGTTTAGCCAGGTATAGGTGCCCCCAGTATAGTTTAGCCAGGTATAGGTGCCCCCAGTATAGTTTAGCCAGGTATAGGTGCCCCCAGTATAGTTTAGCCAGGTATAGGTGCCCCCAGTATAGTTTAGCCAGGTATAGGTGCCCCAGTATAGTTTACACGGATATAGGTGCCTCCAGTATAGTTTAGCCGGGTATAGGTGCCTTTAGTATAGTTTAGCTGGGTATAGGTGCCCCAGTATAGTTTAGCCAGGTATAGGTGCCCCCAGTATAGTTTAGCCAGGTATAGGTGCCCCCAGTATAGTTTAGCCAGGTAAAGGTGCCCCCAGTATAGTTTAGCCAGGTATAGGTGCCCCAGTATAGCTTACACGGATATAGGTGATCCAGTATAGTTTAGCCAGGTATAGGTGCCTTCAGTATAGCTTAGCTGGGTATAGGTGCCCCCAGTATAGTTTATCCAGGTATAGGTGCCCCCAGTATAGTTTAGCCAGGTATAGGTGCCCCAGTATAGCTTACACGGATATAGGTGATCCAGTATAGTTTAGCCAGGTATAGGTGCTTTCAGTATAGTTTAGCCAGGTATAGGTGTCCCCAGTATAGCTTAGCCAAGTATAGGTGCCCCCAGTATAGTTTAGCCAGGTATAGGTGCCCCAGTATAGTTTAGCCAGGTATAGGTGCCCCAGTATAGTTTAGCCAAGTATAGGTGCCCTCAGTATAGCTTAGCCAGGTATAGGTGCCTTCAGTATAGTTTAGCCAGGTATAGGTGCCCCCAGTATAGTTTAGCCAGGTATAGGTGCCCCCAGTATAGCTTAGCCAGGTATAGGTGCCTTCAGTATAGCTTAGCTGGGTATAGGTGCCCCAGTATAGTTTAGCCAGGTATACGTGCCCCCAGTATAGTTTAGCCAGGTATAAGTGCCCCAGTATAGTTTAGCCAGGTATAGGTGCCCCAGTATAGTTTAGCCAGGTATAGGTGCCCCAGTATAGTTTAGCCAGGTATAGGTGCCCCAGTATAGTTTAGCCAGGTATAGGTGCCTTCAGTATAGCTTAGCCAGGTATAGGTGCCTTCAGTATAGTTTAGCCAGGTGTAGGTGCCCCCAGTATAGTTTAGCCAGGTACAGGTGCCCCCAGTATAGCTTAGGCAGGTAAAGGTGTCCCAGTCAAGCTTAGCCAGTTATAGGTGCAACCAGTATAGCTTAGCTAATTACAGGTGTTCCTCACCCCCCCCCCCACTGGCCACCAGGCAACCTAGGCAGGTGCCTGGGGCCTAGTGGGTGTCAAGGGGCCCACCAGCCACCTTCTTTGACTTCTCTCCACTTCAGTTTATGAAAAGGACCGCAATGGGGCCCCAAATCTACTACCTTGCCTAAGGCCCCATTTCATCTTAATCCATCTCTGCCTATGAATACACAGTGGCCTCATGTCTCATCACAAAGACACATGAAATGTAATAAAAGTGTTTGGGCACAGTGCACTGTATGCTGGCTGCCTTGAACAATAGCAGCTACTAGCAGATTACAAAACAGCCTCTTATAACTCGCATTACTCGCAGCTCTGTTTGGTGAATGAAGCCATCTGCTGTGCTCCCTTATCAGAAGATCAGCAGGATTCTTCCCTTCACCAGAATAACCGTTGCTCTGTAAGGATGGGTGTGTTTGAGAGAAACATTTTCTAACTCTTAAATCAACATGTGCTCCTCTTTGTTACTTCACTTACAGTTGGTGGTTACTGGATCTGGCAGAGGACCAAGAAGTTTGACAGCTGAAGCTAGCACATGTGGATTATTGCCTGAGAGCTGTACAACAGATATGGCAGCAGACAAAAGCACAGGCTTATCTGTTAAACTATGACTAGCAGGATGTCATGGACAACAGGTTACACAATATTCTGCTTTCTACAAGACCTACATCATTCAAGGTAGACAAAACAGCCTTTTTTCATCTCTTTTTTTACATTAAAACATTCAATCCCTATTCATGAAAAAGCCAAACAAAACGTGATGTTTTATAATCACCACGTTACAATATTGAGGAATTAGGAAGATGAGCAGGGTGCCCTTACAAAACAGAAAAGTCTGAGAACTTGTGGGAAGCGCATCCCTTGACTGCTATGTGGACTTCACACTCCCCCCAGCCAGCAGACAGGCATGTTCCATGCTGTGAATACCAACATGGCTCCCAACTGTCCTTCTCTTAGACATTATTTAGTACCTAAATCCCTGTCCCTCTTTCTTCGCCATTTGTCCCTCTTTCAGATGTAATGCAGACATACAGTATGTGTAAAAATTATTATTGATTTTTAAATGCCGTGGCGTTGTACAAAGTAAAAAACAAAAATGAGATACATAATAATACAGACAATACAATAGATTTGTATACATAATACATAATTGGTAGTTACAGTGACAAATGTGACAATATGAATAAAATGTATACACAAAACCAATTCCAAGACGCAAAAGGGTGAGAGAGCCCTGCCCTTGTGATCTTACAATCTAATGGAATGGGGGGGGGGGGGGGGGGGGGGTTTAGCAAGAGGGGGAGTAGTATATAATATTTATACCTAGAGGCAGCGTGTTTTTAGATTATCTAGTAAGAACTACAACTTGGCCAGAGGTCAAAGGGGGAATGGCCTAAGTTAGAGTGTATGCTTGTCGAAAAAAGTGAGTTTTGAGGGAGCGTTTAAAGATTTCTAAGATTGGAGAGTGGCAGAAGCGTTGTGGAAGGGGACACCAGAGGAGGGGGAAGCAAGTGAGAAATCTTGTATACATGAATGCAAGGAGGTGATTCTAGAGG
Organism: Hyperolius riggenbachi; assembly: GCF_040937935.1. Classification (NCBI taxonomy): domain Eukaryota; kingdom Metazoa; phylum Chordata; class Amphibia; order Anura; family Hyperoliidae; genus Hyperolius; species Hyperolius riggenbachi. The sequence goes on along the minus strand of NC_090650.1, from coordinate 314,883,741 downwards.
GAAAAAAAGGTTGTGTGCAGATGTGATATATGTGTTTTTATGATAAAGATGCTAAAAATATTTGACTCTAAACGTTATTTTCATCCTTTAAATTGGGGTATATTTTTCAAATCCTAACAAAGTAACATGATGAAGAAGGAATGAAGTGAAGTGATAATATTTTCTGAAATATAAAAAAAAAATCACAGCTGGTGATATTTAAAGCTAACCTGTTCTGGCCAATGGAAAAAGTCACAGTAGATACAGTGGCTCGCAAAAGTATTCGGCCACCTTGAAGTTTTCCACATTTTGTCATATTACTGCCACAAACATGAATCAATTTTATTGGAATTCCACGTGAAAGACCAACACAAAGTGGTGTACACGTGAGAAGTGGAATGAAAATCAATACATGATTCCAAACATTTTTTACAAATAAATAACTGCAAAGTGGTGTGTGCATAATTATTCGGCCCCCTTTGATCTGAGTGCAGTCAGTTGCCTATAGACATTGCCTGCTGAGTGCTAATGACTAAATAGAGTGCACCTGTGTGTAATCTAATGTCAGTACAAATACAGCAGCTCTGTGAGGGCCTCAGAGGTTGTCTAAGAGAATATTGGGAGCAACAACACCGTGAAGTCCAAAGAACACACAAGACAGGTCGGGGATCAAGTTATTGAGAAATTTAAAGCAGGCTTAGGCTACAAAAAGATTTCCAAAGCCTTGAACATCCCACGGAGCACTGTTCAATCGATCATTTAGAAATGGAAGGAGTATGGCACAACTGTAAACCTACCAAGACAAAGCCGTCCACCTAAACTCACAGGCCGAACAAGGAGAGCGCTGATCAGAAATGCAGTCAGGAGGCCAATGGTGACTCTGGACGAGCTGCAGAGATCTACAGCTCAGGTGGGAGACTCTGTCCATAGGACAACTATTAGTCATGCACTGTACAAAGTTGGCCTTTATGGAAGAGTGGCAAGAAGAAAGGCATTGTTAACAGAAAAGCATAAGAAGTCCCGTTTGCTGTTTGCCACAAGCCATGTGGGGGACACAGCAACCATGTGGAAGAAGGTGCTCTGGTCAGATGAGACCAAAATGGAACTTTTTGGCCAAAATGCAAAACGCTATGTGTGGCGGAAAACTAACAATGCACATCACTCTGAACACACCATCCCCACTGTCAAATATGGTGGTGGCAGCATCATGCTTGGGGGGTGCATCTCTTCAGCAGGGACAGGGAAGCTGGTCAAAGTTGATGGGGAGATGGATGGAGCCAAATACAGGGCAAACTTGGAAGAAAACCTCTTGGAGACTGCAAAAGACTTGAGACTGGGGCGGAGGTTCACCTTCCAGCAGGACAATGAGCCTAAACGTAAAGCCAGGGCAACAATGGAATGGTTTAAAACAAAACATATCTATGTGTTAGAATGGCCCAGTCAAAGTCCAGATCTAAATCCAAGCGAGAATCTGTGGCAAGATCTGAAAACTGCTGTTCACAAACGCTGTCCATCTAATCTGACTGAGCTGGAGCTGTGTTGCAAAGAAGAATGGGCAAGGATTTCAGTCTCTAGATGTGCAAAGCTGGTAGAGACATACCCTAAAAGACTGGCAGCTGTAATTGCAGCAAAAGGTGGCTCTACAAAGTATTGACTCAGGGGGCCGAATAATTATGCACACACCACTTTGCAGTTATTTATTTGTAAAAAATGTTTGGAATGATGTATGATTTTCATTCCACTTCTCACATGTACACCACTTTGTACTGGTCTTTCACGTGGAATTCCAATAAAATTGATGCATGTTTGTGGCAGTAATATGACAAAATGTGGAAAACTTCAAGGGGGCCGAATACTTTTGCAACCCACTGTACTTACTTAGGTAAAGGGAAGTCTTTGGACAGTGCAGGAGTTTTGTGCGTCCTCCAAACCACCACCACTGGCCAGGACACTGACAGTTCACGGCCATGCTCCCCTTCGTGAACGAGTACAGCTGTACTGCACCTGTATGAGTGCAGCCGTGCCTAAGCAGTAGCACGGAGCCACTCATCGAGGAGTGGCTTTGGCTCACTGCGCAAGCGCAGTATGGTCACATTTGTTATTAAGAAGGGAGTTGCATGGATGCAAGAACATATCCAACAAGCTCTTGTTAGATATGTTTTGATGATCCAAGCATGGCAACAGTGGGGGCAAGGACGACACAGGAAGCCTCTATCTGAAGGCTTCCCTCTACTCAAGTAAGTATCTAACATTTTTCCATTGGCCAGTTCAGGTTAACTTTAATTTTGCACTCAATCTGCTGGTCTAATTGGCAAGATTTGTAAGTACAAAAAAAAAAGCTTGGATAAGATGGCTCCACTGAGGACATTAGGGTTTAGTAAAAGTCACCAAGTCTGGGGACTTTGCTCTTTCAATGCAGAACACCAAAAACTGAAGCACTGTTATATTTCATACGTTTCTAATTAGATCACTTAAAGCCCTAGTTCAAGCTCCCATTTCTAAAATATAATGGATAGTAAATTTGAATATATTAGCAATGCACAAAGTTTTGTGCATTGCACATTTGTAAGTGCCATGCTGGCTGACAGGCCAGGTATTCAAAATTACCCAGCTGTCTGACATCTAGCTTGGTGCTCTTACTTCTTGCTACTAGTAGCGCGGAGCAGATCACCTGACCCTGCCCACCTCTTAGTGCTTTGTGGCCATCACTGCAGCTATAGTCCCTCCCTATATATATTTTTTTCGTTTAACACAAAATTTTATTAAGTGAATTCACAAAGCATAAACAGCTATATCAAAAACATTGAGTGATCATTATACATATGTAGATATATACACATATACAGGATTCTGTAAGCAGGAGAGGTACATATATATCAGAGGTTATGACTTTTTATCGTCCTTCTAACAATGTCGGTTTCTATTTGTACCTTGGTGCTATAAACAGCCTTAAGGGGTATTAGTAACATTGTAAGGCAAAAGAGAAGGAGGTATATATTGAGAGAAAAATAAAACTTAAAAAGAATAAGGAGAAAAATAGAACTAGGAGGAAAAGGTCTATTTGCGTGGGTCTGTCTTTCCGTTTAGTAGTTGATGTTTAAGGTATAGTTTCCTCAGGTCCCTGTTACCATTCAAACTTCCAATTCAATCATGGGGGCATATAGTTCAAGAAATATGTTTCCCATGGATCCCATATTTTATCATAGGTGGTTTCTGAATCTCGTAATAGAGCTGTTAAAAACTCCATTAGCTTGGTCCATCTGATTTTAGCCATAATCTCGGGTGTTGTGGGACTACAAAGACTGCGCCAGTTGGAGGCCAGAGAGAGCCTAGTGGCCGTGAGAATATGAGTTATTAATCTCATGGTATATTTTTTGACTTTAGGGATAGGTTTGCCTAACAGCATATATATGGGATCCATGGAAATATGTATACCTGTTACTTTTAAGATCAGAGTCTGGATATCTATCCATAGAGGTTGAATAGCTGGGCAAGACCAGAAGATATGCTCCAGGGAACCTATGTGACCACATTCCCTCCAACAGGTGTTAGACACATCATGATAAATTTTAGCTAATACTTCAGGAGTTCTATACCATCTGAATAATATTTTATAAATATTTTCTTTCACTTGTGTGCACATAGAGGTATGTTTAGCGTTTTCCCAGATAGAGGACCAGTCTTCTAGACTTATAGTTTGGTTCAGAGCTTGTTCCCATTTTGTCATATATGAGTGATTAGGTTTTGCAGAACCGGATTTATCAAGAAGCAAGACATAAATTGTTGATATAAGGCCTTTTTGATGCCCTTTATAATCACATAGACGTTCGAATGGAGTGTAAGTAGGTATAGGGTTATTGTCCTTGGGAAGGGATTTCAAAAAATGGTAAATTTGATTGTATTCCATAGTGAGCTTAGTTGTGAATCGTACTTTCTCCTCTATTGCTTCTTTAGTTACAATTTTTCCTGTTCGTATGTCAGTCCAATTGCTAAGTTTAGTATAATGAAGGGTGAAGCATCTGCCCATAAAATCCTCTGCCATACCTGGGATAAAGGCTGGATTTCCTAGTATAGGGTAAAGTGGGGATAAGGGGGATCTAAGGTTGGCAGTTTTTGCGGTTGCCCGCCATATTTGCAGAGTGAATTTAATAGTAGGGAGTAATTGAGCAGTAGGGATCTTTGGCGGGGTCTGGGGCCAGATTAGAGCTGGTAATGATATTGGGAAAATACTCATTGCTTCAATAAAGCCCCATTTAGTGAATGTTTTGAGATCAGACCATTCAGAAAGTTGTCTTAAATGTGCCGCTTGGTAGTATAGTTTTAAGTTGGGTAATCCCAGACCTCCTTGTTCCCTGGATGCCATTAAAATAGTGGATTTAATTCTGGGTTTGGAGTTATTCCAAACAAATTTTAAGAAAGCACGTTGTAATATTTTAAACTGTAAGGGTGGTACTTGAATGGGGAGGGTCTCAAATAAATACAATATTCGTGGCAGGACATTCATTTTGAGGGAGTATATTCTGCCAATCCATGATATTTTATATGCCGTCCATTTATGTAGGTCTGAGAGTATAGATTGGATCAGAGACGGATAGTTTGCTTTATATAATGTAGAATAAGTTTGAGTCAGGTGAATACCCAGGTATTTGATAGCATGTGTCTTCCAGTTATAATGAAAAGTGTTTTGTAGGGTTTCGAATAGGTTTTGTGGGATCTTGATAGGTAGTGCCTCAGTTTTTTCCTGATTGAGTTTAAAGCCTGAGATGGACTCAAAGTTCCGTAGAATAGTATGTAGGACAGGGAGTGTAGTGAGCGGCTGAGTCAGGGTTAGGAGGATGTCATCCGCGAAAAGCGAAATTTTATAATCTCGAGTTCCTTGCCTAATGCCCACAATATCCGGGTTCTGTCGTATTGCACAAGCGAGTGGCTCTATACTAAGGGCGAATAATAGAGGGGAGAGGGGACATCCTTGCCGTGTACCGTTGAGGATAGGGAAGGGTGTTGGGGACGCAAAAGGTAATTTTACTGAGGTGGATGGAGAGGAATAGAGGAATCGTATTAGAGTTAGAAAGGGTCCATCGAACCCCTGATGTTCCATAACTCTGAAGAGGAATGGCCAAGATAGTCTGTCAAAAGCCTTCTCTGCATCTAGACTCAGAAGCAAAGAAGGCTCTTTAGATCTATTCATTAGTTCTATCAAATTGATTGCCTTCCTTGTATTATCTCCTGCTTGGCGGCCCATTATAAAACCAACCTGGTCATTATTGATTAGGGATGTGAGGATTGGATTTAAGCGATTAGCTAGAACTTTAGTGATTATTTTAAGATACGCATTAAGAAGTGATATTGGGCGGTAGCTTTGTGGAAGTTGTGGATCCTTCCCTTCCTTAGGGATCATGGTGACCAGGGAGCTTAAAAATGAGTTGGGGGCAATTTTCCCTTCCATAAGTGTGTTAGCTAAGAGGGTCAGATAGGGAGCTAAGATGAATTTAAACTTTTTGTAGTAGGAATATGGTAGGCCATCAGGGCCAGGGGCCTTAGAAGAAGGTAAGAATTTGATTACATCTAGGACTTCTTTAGTTGTTATGGGGGAATTTAGAAGCTGGACGTTATCTTCCGTTAATTTTGGTAGAGGTAGTTGATTTAGGAACTCGTCTATTTTAAGCATATGTGTAGGATGGTGGAGTGGTTGGGGGAGGTTATAGAGTTGCTGATAGTATTCTGTGAAGATTTGGGCAACTTTCTGAGGATGAAAGTGTGTGGTTCCTTGAGGATCTTTAATGGAGTAAATGAGTTGTTGGGATGATTTTGGATTTAATTTTCTAGCGAGAATGGTGTGGGGTTTATTGCCTCTTTCAAAAAAGAGTTGTCTGGTCCATCTCAGGCTTTTTTCTAATTGTGCGGATTGGAGGGCTTGGATGTCTTGTTTTATAGTGTGTAGAGTGGTGTAGTGCGTCTGGGAGGGATCATCTTTATAAAGGTTTTGTGCCTGTTTAAGTTTTGAGTGAAGAGTTAAGAGTTTGAATGACGCTGCTTTTTTACGTTTAGTAGCTTCCGAGATGAATAGTCCCCTGATAAAAGCTTTATGAGCTTCCCAGAGAGTCCCTACCGAGGAAACAGAGCCCTTATTTATGTCAAAGTAGGATTGCAGATCATTTGTTAGTCTTGAAAAAAGTTCCTTATCTTGTAGTAGAGTTTCATTTAACCGCCAAAAATTCGGTTTATGACTATGGGAGAATAGGTCAATCTCTACAGTAACAGCTTGGTGGTCCGACCATGCGATTGGTTGTATTTCAGCTTCCTTCAATAAAGGTAATATAGAGGCTGTTGAAAACAGGTAGTCTAGTCTGGAGTGGGATGCATGTGGTGGAGAGAAAAAGGTATATTCTATAGAGGTGGGATTGGATATCCGCCATAGGTCTAATAGTCTATATTGTCTCAGTAGTGTTCTGAATTTACGAGAATTACGATTGTGGAAGGATGTAGTGGTCTTGTTAGGAGGGATATATCGGTCTTTTATGTCAGAGAAAGCTAGGTTAAAATCTCCCCCTATCAGTAGAGTGCCCTTAGTGACTTTAAATAGTTTCCTAAGAAAGGTTGTTAGAAACGGTATTTGGTCCTGATTGGGGACGTATACATTAGCCAAAGTGATAGGTTTACCTAATAAGGAACCAATTAGGATTAGATAACGCCCTTTGGGGTCTGCGACAGTCGTAGAGATCTGTAGAGGGAGTGTTTTTTATAGAGTATAGCTACCCCTGCTTTCTTTTTGGGACCTGAGGCTAAACACACCTCAGAATATAGCTTGTTATAGAGACGAGGCGGATCTGTTTTGCATATATGAGTCTCTTGTATGAAAGCCAAATCGATATTTAGTCTTCGTAAATCTTTAAACAGAGAGAACCTCTTCTGAGGTGTGTTTAGTCCCTTGGTGTTTAAGGTCAGAAAGTTAACCATTATCAAAGATGATGTGAGCGTTTGCATATATTCCTAAGACAGACCCAATAGACCTAAAAACGATACCTAATATAGATGGAGAAGTAACAATAATAAGAAAAGCAAAACTAAAAACATTTATAATAATCTGAACATTAATCTGGCAGAACATGCCACTGTTATTACAGTGGTCTGTTGTAGGGGCAACATAAAACTGTTGCCTATATGGAGACCTCCCCAACCCTCCCTATATATTTATTGCAATGCTTAATGAATGGGAATGAGGGAATTGACATTTTAATGGATATACAAGATGGCAATTATGCAAGATGGAGTAATCTAGAAGATCCATGGTACTTCATATTAGCTAACAAGTATGTTTTTTTTACTTTGTGGTTGAATGAGGGGGGCAAAATAACCTTTTACAGTAACATCAATGGATGGTGGCCCAGTGGGCTGAACATAGCAATATATTATAAAAGGTAAGCAAAACAACAAATGTAGTAGCTAATAAACCCTCCTCCCTATTGGAGTCAAAGTTTGTGTGTATCCACTCTTGATCCTGGTTGCAGATGAATCTTTGGCATAATTAATGTTCAATCCATAATAATAAACTGTACTGTAGACCTCATGTACAGCAGCAGCAACCAACTGACTGAGCAGGCATCTGCAAATGACCATAATAAACAAGATACACTGCAGGTAGTGTGTTTAAAGACATGCTAAACCTTTACAGCTGTATCAGAGGTTATAAAGATTTTACAAGTGCAACATAGACTGGAAATGCTTTGTGGTATACTCACACTGTTAATTATTAATAGGCAGCCTTTCTTCATTGTTGCATTTCTGCCATGTTAATCTATGAAGCATTGTTTGTTGAACAGCTAAATGGCTGATTGCTCCAGATGCTTTCCTGGCCCAAACTTCCCGAAACTAAACAACAGCAAAGGTGCGTGGCTGCAAACTTTCTGTGCTCAGCACCAAAGCCTAGCCTTATGGTACTGGACTTGCTACTGTAAGCTTGTAGTAGTGGTCCATTTTTTTTCTTCATCTTTTAGGTAAACATTGGAGACAAGCAAATTTAATTCTCAAAATCAGCCCCACAGCAACAACTGTTTTCACATGCTATAATATATTGCAAAAAAAATGAAAGTTGAGAGTGTATTGCTCAGGATCTGATGATCCTAAAAGCTAGGGAAATAGGAACTTTAACAACTTCAGCCTACAGCCCATTTTACCTTAATGCCAAAAGCCATTTTTACCTGTCAGCACGCTCCTTCCATTAATTTGGCCATAACTTTATCACTGCTTCTAGTTCTCACACGTGAATGATTGTTTTTTTTCGCCACAAATTAGGCTTTTTGTTGGCGATACTCGTTTTCAGTAAATACTTTATTTTCTATGCATTTTATAGGCAAAAACAAGAAAAAAGAGAAAAAATACACCATTTCTCCAGTTCCATCCTCTATAGATTCAAAATATGCAATGCTCTGCTACTATAAAAAACACTAATTTTATTTGCCCGTTAGTCCTGGCTGTCACAATATTTAAATTACGTTCCTAGAACAATGTATGGGGCAGTTTAATATTTGGAAGTAAAGGTGTATTTTTCTGGTTTTGGTTTTTGTTTTCTTGTCCGGTCAATTGCAAGCCCTTATGTACTGAAATCACAGTAATATACCCTCATGACATACATATTAAAAAAGGCAACTAAGGCCCCAAGGCAACTATTAATATAAATATATATATATATATATATATATATATATATATATATATATATATATATATATTTTTTATTTTTTTTTATTTTTTTTATTTTACGTGATTGATGGTAACTGGGGTGGGGCTTTGTAAAGGATTAATTGTATTTTTTTTTTATTTGTGGTGTGTGCAATTTAACTTTTCACCACTAGATGGGGCTATAAACACTACTCTGGTTTACCAGGAAGTGTAACATTTTTTTTCAACATTATGTTACTTCCGTCTTTATGAATGGACATGGCCCCTGATTGGGGTCATGTCCATTCACTCCAGGTACTGTGATTGGTTCAGGGAACCCTCGGTTCCCTTCCCTAATCGCCACTACAGAAATGCTACTGGGTAATAGCGGGGGTTGCGCGGACATGCGCGCACCCGGCAGTGTGATGTCATGACAGTCTCCACTCTGTGAACCTCATTGCGTTGTGGTAAATAACAGGCTGTCTCCAACGATTCAGCATTCAGTCTGAGATGTAGATTTGGCTTATGTGAACATTAAAGATTAAGTATGTACAGGAGAAAAGGTTAAGGTTAGACAAAAAATTTAAGTTTGGTCTGTGAAGGTGGATAAGGGCTCTGCCTCTGACACAGGAGACCAGGGTTCAAATCTTGGTTCTTCCTGTTCAGTAAGCCAGCACCTATTCAGTAGGACACTTTGGGCAAGACTCCCTAACACTGCTACTTCCTATAGAGCGCATCCTAGTGGCTGCAGCTCTGTCGCCAGGAGAAAAGCGCAATATAAATGTTCTGTGTCTTATGGTTACATCATGGAATGCCTCAATCAACTATCCAATATAAATTATGAGGTGGCTCCCAGATACGCATTCCATTTAGGTGGATGCATGCAGAGGTGCACTGGTGCGGCGGTGCCCCTAACCCATTTCCACAAAGAATTAAAAAAAAAAACAAAAAAATGGCAAGCTCCTTGAAAGTAATCCTTTATCGTGTACCCAAGGTGGAAAATAAAAGATCCTACAGAAGCTTTTCATGCCATCCTCCAGTCCCCCACTGCCGAGCAGAGACCCCCTGAAGAAAACGGACAAGGTCTTGTTGATAAGAAGATTGGAGGTCGTGCTTCTCTTCAGGCATAAGCACGGCCATACTGCTCCTGCGTGAGTACGGCTGCACCTGTGCAGTAAGTTGGAGCCACTCATACCAGAAGAGGAGCGCGTCCCAGATGTTCTGGAGAGTCCCGGTGAGCAACGGCATGGAGGACACGGGAAGCTTCTACAGGATCCAGAGGCTTCCTCTTCTTAGGCAAGTATGTCTTTCTTTCTTAAAAAAAACCTCAAGATTTTTTATTTTATTTAAATCCCACAGTATTATCCAGGTCAGGCTGAGTGTCCGAGTCATTATAATCTAACGAGAGTCCCAATATTAAAGCCTTTAATCTTCAATATTATTTGAAAGTAAAGTCTCCCCTGTACTCAATCCGCCCCTCCAAGCACCGCACGGGCGCAACACACTTGTTAGCGGACTCTTAACAATACTGAAGAGAATTTTACCTGCCAAGCTTTTATGCCTCTCCACTGTGTAAATACCTGCCTGCATGTACTGTTGCACACTTCTATTGTGGAGGTTAATTGTCTTGCCATTTGTTGCCAATGTCTATCTGCTCTGTTGACAATGCCATGTGTACCACAACCAATTCCGGGTATGACAATCATTGCCGTACCATTGCAAATAAAGCTTTCTGATTCTGCCGACTGACAAGTTGCCCCATAAACCTGCCTGCTCTGTGGCTTCCTAACTTTCTTGATAGTAGTTCCTTAACAGTGGGGGTCAAGTTTTTTTTTATTCCTCCCCTTGCAAGCCCCCTCCCCCCGAATGATAAAGCCACGTGGGTTGGCATTGGTCAGAGGGAAGAACCCCATGCCCATTTCTGGGCACCCAAACTGCATGATGGATAAGGGTTTAATAAACTTTGTGGCGCCACATTGTTTTTATATATTTTTTTTTAAATTATAAAAAAATACAATAATACTATAGCAGTTATTTATGCTTGCAGAGAATACTTCTAAATACTGTATATCCTATGTTGTTTCTGGCAGGGAAAATCTTTGGAAAAGGTCCCTGTATGTTTTTTACATGCAGATACATCAGCACTAGTGTTGATCGAACACCCAGTTATTCGGGATCGGGTCGGCTCGGCCGGACATGGTCCAGATGTGCGGGATATTGGGCCGAACACCGAGCCTAATTGAAGTCAATGGGGACCTGAGCATGCCAAAGCAGGGTGTTTGATCAACACTAATCAGCACCCCAGATGTTTTCAGGAGGGCAGTGATAAACAGGAACCACTAAATGATTTCCCACCATTTTATCTGGGTTGAGTCTGCCTAATTATGTGCATTAATTTGGCATTTTATGTCTGCAATTGGGAGTTTCCCGATTTAGACAAAGTAAAAATACAAACAAACAAAAAAAAAAGGCATTGAATCTTATTCACACCTACAGACATCCAGCCCACCTGAGTTGCAGTGTATTGCCATCATATGAATGTCTGTTTCTCAAGTCACTGCTCAGTGCTCTGTTTTTCCCACTGACCTCTTCAACAACCTTTTTGTTGATTCTTCATACCTGATTTGTGCGACCCTGGAAGCTGACCTCTACCTACTCTGCTTTCCTCTGTCCACACATTAATCTTCTGTACAGGGCATTCTGTGTTCTCTCCTGCTGCACACAAGCCCATCCTCCACTACACACAGTGACAGCCAGCTGACAGCTGGAGAATAGATGGGTTTCAAGCAACAAAGTTATCACCTGATCTTGGGCTCTTCCACCATCAACAGGCACAGTACAATGTGCAATGGCGCAGGAAAAATCCAGACGGGCTGGGGCCTGGAAGCAGGTACCCAGTGGCGTAGCTATGGAGCAGTGGGCCCCGATGCAAGTTTTACAATGGGGCCCCCCCAAGCACTCTATACGTAACAATTGATACGGCGCACCAAAACCTGCCAAGGGCAACTACAGTGTCAGAGGTGCAAGAAAAGGATGGGAAACAGTTTGTTAAGGATTACCACTATTCAAAGTATATATTGAAGTTATTATTATGAGCACAGGACCAATAGAGAGCTAATACTGTAGTTGAGGGAGGGCCCTTCGGGGCCCCTCTGGCCCAAGGGCCCCGATGCGGTCGCTACCTCTGCAACCCCTATTGCTACGCCCCTGCAGGTACCCTTTGCCTGGTTAGTCAGCACATGTGCTCTATACACATGTTGATTGAGCAAAACAAGTCATCCAGATCATTCACCAGAAGTTATTGGAAGAAATAGAGAAAGGGTATTAGGGAGGCCAAGTTGAAATGAGAAGTCGCCAGTAACAATGAGGTGGAGCAATAGCTCAGGCATATTTATTTATTGTATTTATAAAGCGCCAACATATTACGCAATTCTGGACATTGGTTTAGGTTACAGACAATATTTAGGGGTGACATACAGCAAAATGACAATACAGGAATACAAGAAAGACCAGATCATGCAGCGCAGTATGAGTACAAGGTAATGCTTAGTCAGGCATACAATGGTAATCATACAAACAGGCCTGCATAAATAATCAGGAAGCATGTCTACCAAATCCCATAACTCGACAGCTTGTCCCTCAAGTGATATGATATTTGGGAGACATGCTGCCTATTTATAAGTTAGTGGTAGATACACCTAATAACCAAAATAGGTAGCATGTCTACTGAATTAAACAACATGGCTCCCAAATAATATAATTAGGCTGCATGTCGCCCAACGCAGAGGTAGAAGGTCCACATTTACAAAAGAATGTAACTGGGCAGTGTGTCATGCAAATAAAGATAGGCAGCATAGTTTCCTGAACTTTAACCAGCATAGTCCCCACATAACACAAGGGTACTGTGCACCCTTGCCTAGGGCTGTGCTCGCAATAATGGACAGAGTCTCTCTATAGTACTACCATCATTGTTAGCGTCTATCACTATGCTTCAAACTTGTGGCCATACAAAAATCTCCTTCTGGCCATGTTCATGCCCTCCTGTCCAGCATGAAGGGAAAATAAACTTGTGAGATAATAAATTCTAGGTGTAGTACTGATGGCAAATAAAACATTAGTAACATAGAAATGAGTCTTCTTTTTATTTTCAGTTTAATGGCATGAATCAGACTGTTACAGTTGCTTTATAATGCACACTCTGACTCATTAAACTGAAGGAGAAAGGAAGTAATAGCCAATTGAACTTTCCTGCAGTAAAACATCATTGATTTGAAGCCTTATCTCACTATTTCTCAGCCGTTTTAGCTTTTATTTACTTTTCAGGAAACCTGGCTGAATTTGACAAGCTGTTCAACAAGCTCTTTTGCATGTATTGGCAAACAGAAATGGACAATAGAAGTAGTTATGGCAAAATTTATATCTGCATTTAAGGGGGGTTAGAAGCTTTCCTTGCGTTGAAAAACAGACATGGCTATAATTACGGGAAAGAACTGGTTTCCATTTTGGGTATAATTTGACCATGCCTTGTAAGGTTTTTCTTTTGCCTTTCTCTGGATCAACAGGGATATGTGAGGCTAGTGAAGCAGGTCAGTTCAGCACGAGCTCTCTCGTGTTGCGCCTGACCTGGGTGTGCAGCGGTATACCCAGTGTAATTCGGGTGCCGGCGATAGCTGGACCTCGAATTGCTTATCCTTCCGAGGTGCTACCACTCGGAGGGGGAATAGTAATTATCACCGCCCGGTATTTCAGTGGCAGCAGGGTGAGCCTTCATTCGTCTCACCCTGCACCCAACTGACAAGGTGGCCAAAACACATACACACAGACTAGTGTATGTTATTTTCTGGTTTAACTCGATGGACCCAAGTCTTTTTTTTTAGCCTAAACAACTATGTAACTATGTGAGCCCCCTGCTGGGGGGAGAGCGTTGAAATGCCAGGAACCAGAACATAAGTACTGGACATGCTTCAGAATCCAGCTCCTATGGAAAATGAATTTACAGTTCCAATATTAGCGACACTGCTTTTCTGCATAACTGTAAGGGGAACTAACAGCATCTGGCTTCCTGTGTGAAAAAGAAAGGCACACAATGACAGCTTGTGAAAACCTTTCTGCACAAAAGACTCTGGAATGCATTCTGAAGATGTGGATGTGTCCTGGTGGCTGCTGGGGAGATCTTCCTCTCTAGGTAATCTGTGTGATGTACTCCGCAGTGAGCCAAGCCACCTGGCCTCCCCACACAATATAAATAATCCTTCTTTTTGTCAGTGGAGCAGAGAAGAAAACGACACAAATCTGGATCCCACCTACTGTAAATGCAATCTGAGTACACTGATTGCTTGTCAAGCAAGGAGGGGGGAAATGACTACAGGCAGGAAATTGCATCTGTCCTGAATTTGATTTAGGAAACAAAAAGTCTTGAGAAACTGAACTTTAGAATTTCAGTTTAGGATCTTCTTACACACGGAGCTCCTCCGTAAACATACTCCTAAGGAGTCTGACCAGAATGAATAAAGTATGATGATGGGGCTACTATACCAAACAGCTTATTTGCTAAGCTAAAGGATGATTAACCTGCAGCAACCTGTCCTCTTTATTATTATTATTATTTAGTATTTATATAGCGCCGACATATTATGCAGCGCTGTACAGTGTATATATATATATATATATATATATATATATATATATATATATATATATATATATATATCTTGTCACTAACTGTCCCTCAAAGGAGCTCACAATCTAATCCCTACTATTGCCATATGTCTATATTATGTAGTGTAAGTACTGTAGTCTAGGGCCAATTTAAGTGGGAGCCAATTAACTTATCTGTATGTTTTTGGAATGTGGGAGGAAACCGGAGTGCCCGGACTAAACCCACGCAGACACGGAGAGAACATACAAACTCTTTGCAGATAGTGCCCTGGCTGGGATTTAAACCAGGGACCCAGCGCTGCAAGGCGAGAGAGCTAACCACTATGCCACCGTGCTGCCCGTGCTGCATCATGACCCTAAGGTAAACTTGAGTAATATAAATGGTGCACATATTGTAATTATACAGAGCATTATCAGAGGTACAAAAAAATGAGGGAGGAGGCTGAGCACTGTCCAACAATCTTTATTTCTATATCAGTTGCAAATTAGGCATACAGCTGTGCATGCATTGTAGAGTACAAAAGAAGAGAACCAGTGGCGTAGCTACAAATCTCCGGGCCCCGATGCGGAATCTGGATGTGGCCCCCCCCGGCAACAACCCCTCCCCCCCCCCCCCCCACAACACCCGACGCACACACATATCCGAATCCCTACAGCTGTGCATGGCATGGCTATATCAATTCAGCTTTGCAGCAGCATGGGTGCCACGTTCGATTTGCAGACATACGCAGCACCCAGAGGAAATAGGGCAATTAGTAGCAAGATGCCTTTAATTAGATAGATTACTATCAGTATAGGCATAGAATAAAGATGCATACACACATTCAATTTTGATTGGTCAATCACTGACCAATTTTACCACTGCATGTAGTATGAGGGCCAAGAGACTTTCAATACTGTGAACAGAGCTGGGCTCTCATAATACCTAGAAGTAGTAAAATTGGCTATTCAAAATTGTATGTGTGTACTAGGCTTTACAGCTAATACTGTACATACAATACAGCTGGTTTACAATCAGTACAAGCACAGAGCAATACCTTATACTGTACATACTGGAGGTAGCAGGGATCAGCGCACACTGCAGCTAGTTTACTGTCAGTACAGGCACAGAGCAATACCTTATACTGTACATACTGGAGGTAGCAGGGATCAGCGCACACTGCAGCTAGTTTACTGTCAGTACAGGCACAGAGCAATACCTTATACTGTACATACTGGAGGTAGCAGGGATCAGCAAACACTGCAGCTAGTTTACTATCAGTACAGACACAGAGTAACAGCTTATACTGTACATGCTGGAGGCAGCAGAGATCACCACACACTGCAGTTTACCATCAGTACAGGCACAGAGTAACAGCTTATACTGTACATACTGGAGGTAGAAGAGATCAGTACACACTGCAGCTAGTTTACTATCAGTACAGGCACAGAGTGACAGCTTATACTGTACATACTGGAGGTAGAAGAGATCAGTACACACTGCAGCTAGTTTACTATCAGTACAGGCACAGAACAACAGCTTAAACTGTACACGCTGGGGGTAGCAGAGATCAGCACACACTGCCGCTAGTTTACTAGCAGTACAGGAACAGAATAACAGCTTATACTGTACACATTGAAAGTAGCAGAGATCAGCCCGAACCTAGTGCTGGGAATACACGGCTTGATTCTGAGCTGATAAGATGGCTTGATAGATAATTTCCGACACGTCCGATCGTTTTGCCGCTCGATTCTGCATTGGGGACAATGGAAAAAGATAAGAAAAACAAGCGGAAAATAAGAGAATCACCCACAGATTTGAGTGGCAAAAACCATTGGGCGCAGAATCGAGCCCCAGAATCAACCCGTGTATTCCCAGCATAAGGCCCGGCTCACACTTACGTTTAAAAATTATATAAGTAACTACAGCAATGGATGAATGACAACTGGCTGAAACTAAATGCAGACAAAACTGAAGTCCTTCTGATAGGAGGGCAGAGCATGATAACAAAACAACTTAACTTGCAGTCTTCACCACTGGGAATAGGAGGCACGGATCTGCGCAGCTCTAATCATGTGCGTAGCCTGGGAGTTCTAATTGATTGGGATTTAAAGTTCAGAACTCAAATCTCTTCTGTGGTGAAATCATCCTATTTTCACCTGAAGAACATTGCAAAAATCAAGCACCTCATACCCCCAGAAGATCTGCCAACCTTAGTCCACGCCTTCATCACATCCCGACTGGACTACTGCAATGCTCTCTACACTGGCCTTCCAAAAAAAGGTCTTGTACCGACTACAGCTGATACAGAATACTGCTGCCAGACTGCTAACCAACCAACCCCGTCACTGCCACATAACGCCAGTCCTGCATTCCCTTCACTGGCTACCTATAGAATGGAGGGTCCTATTCAAGATCGGCCTACTGACATTTAAATCCCTGAATAATTTAGGCCCTGGATACATGAAAGATATGTTGCAGCTGCGTAGCAATCCCCGCATTCTCAGATCCACAGGTTCTAATAATCTAGTCATACCCAGAGTCCACTTGGAAACTTTTGGTCCCAGAGCCTTCTGTCATGCTGCCCCTACATTTTGGAACTCCTTACCTCAACAGATCAGGACAGCTCCATCCCTGGACGTGTTTAAATCCAGACTGAAAACCCACCTGTTCAGTTTGGCATTTGCAGAAATATAACTTTTGTTGTGTGAATACTTCATCCTACTAATTACTGAATCTGAGAGAGCCTAAGCGCTTTGAGTCCTATGGGAGAAAAGCGCTATAGAAATGTTATTGTATTGTATTATTATATATATATATATATATATATATATATATATATATATATATATATATATATATATATATATATATATATATATATATATATACATACACACACACACACACTGCTGCTTAGCACTGGGTCACAAAGCTGACTGGTAATACCAATTTGTATTATACAAACATGCCTAATTAAACTTCACACTTAAATAGGATAATAATACAAGTGCTTAACCACTCCAGAATACTAAAAACACTGCCATAAAATGCTACATTATAAAGCATAAATTGGACAGATTATAGGACCGACACAACAAACATACCCAGGCAATCAGGGGTGAGCCTGGGGTGCCTGGCACCTGGGTGCAAGATTTTCTCTGGCGCCTATGGGAGTGGTTAAATTAACCGCGCCTAACCACATAACCACACCCATGTCCTGCATAATCACACCCACACCTTCCACCTCTTTAAGCATGCATGTTATACCCCATTCCTACCCCTCTTCCATTGGCTTGCTCCTGGCTGGGTTTGGCTGCCTGCGAGTCTGCTAGTCTCTGGACTGACGCAGGCTGAGAGGTTCTGCGAGTGCGACGCAGTCACACACTGCGTATTTATGGCTGCCTGCGGCCACCCTACTCTCGCTCGCTGTCATTGGCTCCTCCCTCCGCCAAGCCCAAGGGTGAGGTGGGCTGCCTGTATCTTTCCCGTTGCGCTGCGCAGCCGGCCCTGTTGCCAACCTTTTATGTTATTTTTTACTGACAAATACCTAAAAATTTACTGGCAAAGATTATTTTTACTGACAAAATTTCCCCACTAAATGCACATAAGAGACACCGTTTCACCAGTAAATGCACGTAATGACAGACAGCCTTTCATCAGTAAATGCACATAATGAGAGACAGCCTTTCCCCAATAAATGCACATAATAAGAGACAGCTTTTCCCCAGTAAATGCACATAATAAGAGACCGCTTTTCACCAGTAAATGCACATAATAAGAGACCGCTTTTCACCAGCAAATGCACATAATAAGAGACAGCTTTTCACCAGCAAATGCACATAATAAGAGACAGCTTTTCACCAGCAAATGCACATAATAAGAGACAGCTTTTCCCCAGTAAATGGACATAATGAGAGACAGCTTTTCCCCAGTAAATGCACATAATGAGAGACAGCTTTTCCCCAGTAAATGCACATAATGAGAGACAGCTTTTCCCCAGTAAATGCACATAATGAGAGACCGCTTTTCCCTAGTAAATGCACATAATGAGAGACAGCTTTTCACCAGTAAATGCACATAATAGACAGCTTTTCACCAGTAAATGCACATAATAAGAGAAAGCTTTTCACCAGTAAATGCACATAATAAGAGACAGCTTTTCACCAGTAAATGCACATAATGAGACAGCTTTTCACCAGTAAATGCACATAATAAGAGACAGCTTTTCACCAGTAAATGCACATAATAAGCCCTTTAGGCAGTGAGTGACAGGGAGCCCCTTTAGCCAGTGAGTGACAGGGAGCTCCTTTAGCCAGTGAGTGACAGGGATCCCCTTTAGCCAGTGAGTGACAGGGAGCCCCTTTAGCTAGTGAGTGACAGGGAGCCCCTTTAGCCAGTGAGTGACAGGGAGCCCCATTAGCTAGTGAGTGACAAAGAGCCCTTTTAGCTAGTGAGTGACAGGGAGCCAACCCCCCAGCCGCCGCCGCTTCCCCCCAGCCGCCACCGCTTCCCCCTTACCTTGCAGCCAGCAGCGTCACGTCAGATCTCAGGATCAGCGGGCGACCCGACCAGCCGGACGCACCCGCTCTATATGCGGAAGTGATGTCACTTCCGCATATCAGTGCGGGCGCTGGGTCCTAGCGCCCGCACTATTGGTCCCCGCGGTGCTGCCTGATCGAGGTCTGACGGAAGGAGGGAGCGAGCGGCGACTAGAGCGGGGGGGGGCCGGGTCCTCCACCAACACACAGCCCCCGGGCCCCTCCCCTGCCTCTTCAGGAGGCGGGCCCGGTCGCCACGGCGACCCCTGCGACCGCGGGCCCTACGACACTGAAAAGAACACCAAGAGCCCAATATAGTGTAGTATGTACTGGTAATGGAAGATTTATAGAGTAATTAAAAATGTAATACTCACAAACCAGGGTTACCATTAGGCAACCACTGTCAAGGCAGGTGGGGAGATTGTCCTGACCCCACTCAGAATTAAGAAGTCGCTCTCTGTAGTAGAAGAAGGAAGTGGGTACAACCCTCCACCTAGGGTGGACTCAATGTAGCAATAAGATAACAGAGGCGCCAAAAAAATGGTGGTGGAAGGAGGTGAGTACAGAGGTACAGAGGTAGAGACAAGACAAATAACATTTATATCGCCCTTTTCTCCTGATGGACTCAAAGAGCCAGAGCAGCAGCCACTAGGGTGCGCTCTATAGGCAGTAGCAGTGTTAGGAAGACTTGCCTAAGGTCTCCTACTGAATAGGTGATGGCTTACTGAACAGGCAGAGCCGAGATTCGAACCCTGGTCACCTGTGTCAAAGGCAGAGCCCTTAACCATTACACCATCCAGCCACCCCATGTACATCTCCTTATTAGTTTCCAGATACCCACCCAGCTGCAATCTCAGAGAGTCCAACCTTTAAAATCTTTAGGGAACCTAAAGTGAGAAGGATATAGAGGTTGTCATATTTATTTCCTTTTAAAGAGACTATCTAAAAAAAGGGCCCCTGGGGGTACTTACCTCGGGAAAGGGAAGCCTCTGGATCCGATTGAGGCTTCCCTGTCCTCCTTCGCCCCACAGTGGTCTCGCTGGACCCCTCTGAAACCACAGCAGACAACATGTCAGGCTGTGGTGCAGGCGCAGTAGCGCCTGCAATATTTGTCTTCCCCAGCTCCAACGCAGTAGCAGCTCTCGGCTCGTACTGTTTGTACAGTGAATATGTTGATACATTTCATAGATATAAACACACACACACACTATATATATATATATATATATATATATATATATATATATATATATATATATATATATATATATATATACTCTGTATATTGTAAATTAGTGTGGTTAAGAGTGTCAGGAGAAATCCCTTTTTTGTCAGGAGGGAGTCCCTTCTCTTTGCCCTTTCAAACCTGCCTATTGGTCCATAACATCCCA
>NC_090650.1:314482078-314563334 GCF_040937935.1 Hyperolius riggenbachi | reverse complement strand
GGAGACATTAATAAATATCCCTGTGTGAGTCATTTCCTCCGCTAAGCAGCCGCCTATTCATTAGCCAAATATTGTTAATTTGAAATCATACAGTTAAATGAACACCTTGTAATAGGCAAAATAATAATGTATAGATGATTACCAGCAGGGAAAAAGCAAGTCAAATATATTACCAGGTCCGTAGGGATAATGTTATGTATAATCACACACTATCAACATTCTCCCATGTCCATTCTTCTCGTATCAAAATCCTATACATCCCGTGTTGTTCCACAGCTTGACGCTGGGCTTTCCATGATATAGCAATGTGTTATTATACAGAATGAGTAATGTACTCATTGCACATATAAGGGATTACTCACAGGAAGTAGATGCTTTTATTTCTTTGCTAGCCATTATTTGTGATAAAGAATAATTAACGACTACCTACAGTATGAAAAGACAGAGCCTGTCACGAGGTTAAATACTAACCTGAGCTGACTTAATTGGGACTCAGGTGATGCTCTGCCCACCCCCTCCTTGGAAATGCAATGGTGGCCATGTTTCCAAAGTCTGCAGAAAGCCTTTAGACAACTCCGCCTGCCGAGCTGGGGGGCGATCCGCAGCAACTTAGATGGGGGTGGCCAGAGACTTGGCCGTAATTTGACAAAAACCAACCATGGCTACAATTTTGAGGGGGGGGGAAGGAATGATCAACTGCCTGAACAAAGTATGGTAGATGAGGTAAGTATTTAATACTTAAACCCCCATAGTCCTATATCATTAAGACAGAGGCGGTCTTTTTACTTTAAGTACTCCTTAAAGGGGTTCTTCTGCGAATGAGGAAACAAAATCAAAATGGTTTATGCATAATCTATTAAAAATCCTTCTAAAATAGTGTGAAAAGTTTTTTAAAAAAATGAATGGTTTCACCAATACAACATGTAATGTATACAGTGACGGCTGACGGGACTGTGAGGCTAATCCATTTGTTAGGGGTGTTTTTTTTGTTACTGTCATTTCACAAGCTGCTCCCTACCTAGTTTTCATTGCTGTAATGCAGGGCTATGATGAAGTGCTGTGGAATGGCAGTTACAGCTGTTAAAATAACGGCTGTGCTGCTCTGTAGTTTCTGCTTGTACTTCCAGAGCTGACCCCCCTCCCCCGCCTCTCCCTGTAGGCAGAGGTCGGGCAGCTCTTCGGAGCAAATCACGTGTTTACCTCGTTGCCCGGCAAACAGACTTCAGCGTCTGTGCAGAGGACGTCCTATCCTCTGCACGGCAAGTTAGCTGCCTGAGCTACAGTTCATTGTTACACAGTGAGTCAGCACTCATGCCATCTGTTAATTTAGCTGCAAGGAGAAGCACACTGTGTAACAATGAACTGTAGCTCAGGCAGCTAACTTGCCGTGCAGAGGATAGGAAGTCCTCTGCACAGACGCTGAAGTCTGGTTGCCGGGCAACGAGGTAAACACGTGATTTGCTCCGAAGAGCTGCCCAACCTCTGCCTACAGGGAGAGGCGGGGGAGGGGGGGTCAGCTCTGTGAGGAAGTACAAGCAGGAACTACAGAGCAGCACAGCCGTTATTTTAACAGCTGTAACTGCCATTCCACAGCACTTCATCATAGCCCTGCATTACAGCAATGAAAACTAGGTAGGGAGCAGCTTGTGAAATGAAAGTAACAAAAAAAACACCCCTAACAAATGGATTAGCCTCACAGTCCCGTCAGCCGTCACTGTATACATTACATGTTGTATTGGTAAAACCATTCATTTTTTTAAAAAACTTTTCACACTATTTTAGAAGGATTTTTAATAGATTATGCATAAACCATTTTGATTTTTTTTCCTCATTCGCAGAAGAACCCCTTTAAAGAGAACCTGAACTGAAAATGAAAAGTCAAAATAACCATACACAGGTCATACTTGCCTCCCATGTAGTGCACTCCGCAATCTTTCTCCTCTCCTGCATCCCATTTGTTCACTGTGATCAATGGACTTCTACGTCCTCCATTTAAAAAATAACCATTACCCCCTAACAGCTTCCTGGTCAGCACACTGTGAAACTGTAATATAAGGCACTTGAGCCATAGGGAAACATGGACATTACCTTGCACATTCAGTTGTAACTGACAGCTGCTGATCTATAACTGACAGCAACTGACATATTTCAGTTCTGACAAAATATTGTCAGAACTGGAAGGGATCACTGTAAGAAGAAAATGGTGAGCTTCTGAGAGGAACTGACAGCGAGGTAAGTATGTAATATACATTTGCAGCTATGTCATGTGTTTATTTTAAATCATTTTACTTGCTTCAGGTTCCCTTTAAGAACAATTTTAACACAATTATTGTACAGCAAACATGTTCTTGTTCATAGTATCCCAAATTTCAAAATCTGCTAAAACTATAACATAGGTGTTATGGAAATTATCTCCAGCAAGGGGGAGGAGGGATCACGGAGGGCCCCAACTTCCTATCCTCCCTCACTAGGATACAGGGGTCTCCCTCCAGAGTAGCTGTTGTGGCCATACATGCTATAGAAGGGGAGCGTCATGGTAGCTGATATCATCATGGAGGCCCCGGTTGTTATGTAATCCCACAGCAGATTAGGATCTCAGCTGTGGGGTGGGAACTCAGTTACATAGTTTGGTGGGTTGAAAGAAGACATCCGTTTGAGATCAACCAGAAAATATGGTACACTATCCTGCATCCTTACATGTCTCAGATGCAGAGCCGGGACAAGGTCCTTCAGCACCCAAGGCTGAGACACCAAAGTGCGCCCCTCCATCCATGCCACCCGAGCCATCAAACACTGATTGCTATTAGACTAAGAGGCGCCACAGGGCCCACAACCTCCCCAACACCTTAATATCTAGTTATATGGCTTGCAGTCACTGCCATGTATCCCCTTTTCTTATTTCTTTCTGCTTCAAACACAATTAGGAATGACAGCTGAATGAATTGTGCGCCCCCTCCTACACTGCGCCCTGAGGCTGGAGCCTCTCCAGCCTATGCCTCGGCCCGGCCCTGCTCAGATGATCCAGGAGAAGGATAGGCACCACCAAGGGGGGGGGGGGGGGGGTTAAGGTTAGGCACCACCAGAGGGGGTTAAGGTTAGGCACCACCAGGGGGGGGGGGGGCGGCAGGTAAGGTTTAGGCATCACTGGGGGGGGGGGTCTCAGGGTTAGGCATTGGTAGGGGAGCATTCTGTGTGATGGTAGGGTTAGGTTAGGTCATAGTAAAATATTGGTACACATATATTTTACTATCAGAATTAAGTCTTAGAATATCCATAATTTTACCCTACTAGCAATTATCTCTCTTTATAACATGTACACCTACTGTTACTTCTAATTAAACGTAGTTTTAACTATAACGCTTTAAAGGGACTCTGTAACAAAAATGTCATTGTGTTTTCTACCATCCTACAGGTTCCTAAACCTATTATAATGTGCTCTGGCTTACAGCAGCACTTTATACTATCACCATCTCTGTAATAAATCAGCTTATCTTTCCCCTGTCTGACTTGTCGTCCTGTGTCTGGAAGGCTGCCAACTCTTCAGTGTGATCTGCTATGCATGCCCCCTCTATGCACACTCCCCTGTGTGTGTGTGTGTGTGTGTGTGTGTGTGTGTGTGTGTGTGTGTTATTTACATTAGCCAGCTTTTCTCTGCTCTCTTATCTTTTACAAGCTGGATAAATCCTCTGTTCACATACTGATGAGTCACATACTGCAGAATTACAGACAACCGGGCAGAGCTGTCTGCAAGAGTAAACAAACAATCAGCTTGTAACTCTTCAGTGAGCTGCAGGGGGAAAGAAACACACAAATGGTCTCTTGAGATTTAAAAGGAAGGCTGTATACAGCCTGATTGTGTGTATGGATGTATTTTCTATGTGTGGACATACTGTACATCAACCTACTTCCTGTTTTGGTGGCCCATTTTGTTTGTTTACAAACAAACTTTTTAAAACTGTTTTTGACTACTTTTAATGCGGCGGGGAGCGGCGAAATTGTGACAGAGGGTAATAGATGTCCCCTAACACACTGGTATGTTTACTTTTGTGTGATTTTAACAATACAGATTCTCTTTAAGGCTCAGTGCACACAAGTTCTGCTACTGAACCATTTACTGGAGTGAACAACATCATACAGGTGGACATATTGAAAAGACTCAGGGCTTGCTATGGACTATTTACACATGTCTGTTTTAATGTGTTTATTTTCTGCAAACAAACCTGAAAGGTATACAGTAATTTTTTGGAGCCAGTGGATGCATTGCTATTTATCTGATAGAGTTTGAATAATATTAAGTTGCAAAAAATAATCTGTTTATTGATTTTTTAAAACAAAATTAAAATTTCCCTTTAAATGCCACATAATCAATTATCTTATAGAGACTCTGTAACAAAATGTTCAGCCTTATTTCTTCTATCCTATAAGTCCCTATACCCGTTCTAATGTGGTCTGTCCTACTGCAGCCTTTCCTAGTTGCACAGTGGCTGTATTATCTCTGTTATATAATCTAATCTAATCTTTCCTTTGTCAGCTTTGTCGGCTTAGGCAAGAACGTGCTGCTCTGCTTGTGATAGGGAGAAGCTATACACACCCTCTCCATGCCCCCTGCAGGCTCTGTATGAGTCACAGACTGAGCTTCTCTCAGCCTATCACATGCTGTTAGCAGCCAGGTCTGTTGTTTGTAAACACTGCCTAAAACTGGCAATTACAAGCCAGGATTGCAGCAGGGAGTGGCAGAAACAGCACAGAGGGGCCCAGGAGAACATAATGAATAGGATGGTATGCTTTTTATTGTAAGAATTTTAGAGTACAGATTCTCTTTAACTAAAAGACACTAGGTAGCATTCTATTTAAAATACCTGAAGAACAACATCTGCCGGTTTAGTTGGGATTTTTTTTTATATCCTTATTGCCTTTTTATCCTTATTGCCTTAATTTTGTTTTATTGTTACTTGTGCTGGTGATAAAATAAATGTCTTTGCTCCAACTTTCTAAAATTCCCAATAAGATGAATCTCTAGGGTCAAGTATTGTCTGTGTCTCATCCTTGTCTGTATTTTTATGAGCTTATGATTAAATAACTAAGTTTTACTTCCATCCATCATGCACCGTGTTAACTTCAAGACCTGAGATATGCCTGGGATTTATATATTGTTGTCCATGTCTTACTGCTAAAGATATAAACAGGAAGTGAATGCATAATAAAAAGATGACAAGGGCCATAACAAAGAGTAATAACCTATATAAATCATAATGCTACCGGAATATAATAAATGTGGAACCCGGTGTCTCTGGTAATAGTTTATTGTCTTTATTTTCTTCTACACAGGAATACGTTTACTTGCTAGGCTTTTTCCCTGTGTTAGATAATATCATTCAGCGCTGTCATCCTATGGAGCAGATTCATCAACGTGCATTATTGCCTGCAGGGGCAACTTATAATATAGTGGAGCAGAACGCATGACACGTGCTATGAGATAACAGCGCTAGGAATATATATAATAGATTATTATACAGGAAAACATACTTGTTATTTCAAGTGATGGGCCCACAATACATTGCAGGTTTAATTTACTAAATAAACTAAAATTTAACAACTGGTATTAAAATAAAATATTTAAGGAAGCTCTCCAGTTGCAGTTCCAGTTGCAGGAAGTTAGCAATTGTGTGTGTTGCAGTTGGCATTCAGTTTAGAGGTGGTGAGGTCCAGGGCTTGCTCACACTTCCCTCTAGGTGTCGCATGGTGGTTTGGGGGCCCCAGCGAGTGAGAGAGACCTGGGGCCCCTGGGCTGTCATGTGGACCAGGGTTTGCGATTTTAAATTTCTTTTTTGCAGCTTCTAGGATGCGGGGGACAGTGTGGGAGATGTGCCTACACGGGGCGTCCCTGTAAACTATGCAATTCACGATTGCGTCCAACCGAAGCCTCCCACCTGAATGCTAATTTATGTAATTCCTGCTAGATTTGGTACAGCAGGCAAAGGGTGTATGACAGTACACCTGATTGGCTGACTGGCGTCTGCTGGCCAGATAGAGGCAGGATATTGCTCTAGCTAGCTGGAAGTTAGCAATTGTGTTTGTTGCAGGTCTCCAGTTGCCTCCGAAAGTGACACAAGTACATTTTTAAAGTGTAATGAAGGAAGGGCATTACAAGAGAAAATATAGATGTTTAGCTAAGTAGTAGGCAGGCCTGGATTTACATCACTGGTACCTATTGGCACAGAAGTCCTGGCACCCTAGACTTCGCCCTCCATGCACCTACAAACCCCCACCAACCTGCACCGCAAGTGTGCTGGCTGTCCCAGCTGTCACTTCTCCCTTACATCCCTTACCCGTCAGTGGTCCCCAACTGGAGGGAGATCTTGTCAGTGAAATGCCGAGAGCTGGGTGAGTGACCTCTCATTTACACCCTGCTTGGGACTCAGCATACAGAAGGAGGGAGTGAGTTACTAAGGGAGGAGGGAGCCACCTTTCCATCATCAGGTGCCTGTAGGCACATGGTAAATATGACCCTGGTAGTACCAAGTTTCTGAATAGGCCAGAGGCTTCCTCCACCAACCTCCAGCCCTCCATTCAAGCACTGGGTCGTTTTTAACATATTTGCCAA
Source organism: Hyperolius riggenbachi (assembly GCF_040937935.1). Classification (NCBI taxonomy): domain Eukaryota; kingdom Metazoa; phylum Chordata; class Amphibia; order Anura; family Hyperoliidae; genus Hyperolius; species Hyperolius riggenbachi. Next base: position 314,556,730 of record NC_090650.1, on the reverse strand, counting down.
GAGCTTGCTGAATATGTTCAAGTGGCCTCGCTCCTGTCCATATGTGAGCGCATCTGTGCTGTGCATGAATGAGTATGGTCCACACATGGTCAGTAAAACAAAGCCGCTCATGCACGGCTTTTCCCTACGTGCTCAAGTCGTTCCTTTCTATTGGGTGCAGACATGGATAGGAGCACGGCAACAGACAGGATGAGGGTCCTGGGTGGCAGTGGTGGGGTTGAGAAAGCTCAAGGAAGCCTCTGGAACATCCCGAAGGCTTCTCACTACTTACAATAAGTAAGTATCTAACTTTAAACTTTTTTTTTTTACTTACAAGTTTGTTAAAAGTGTAGAGTTTAAGGATACCTTACAACTGGCAGTTTTTCGGGCACGGGACGGTCTGTTGCTAGTAATGAAAGGGGAGGAGGCATTACATTGTCAGGCAGGGTACGGGGCTAGAAAATGAGCTTGCCTGAGACAATGCAGCGCTATAGATCTTTTGGCAACACATTGGGGCGGCTATACACACACTAGAATGTGCCGCATCTGCGGAGTTTTGACTAATGTCTGTACAAGGCTTTACACCTCTGTCTCACGGTGGCCGACCTTGGAAAGCAGTTGCTGGGACTCAATATTATATAATTACTATAGTTAAAGTGCTCAGGCCCTGGCTCTGTAGCTATGCTATTGTTATTACAGCTGTAACGTGTCCATCTGTAATTATAATAATTTCCAAGCAGTCTGCTGTATGTATGTGTGTCTGTTTGCCCTGGACATGCCCCATCCTGCCCTGTCCTGCTCTGTTTGGCCACCGCAATTGGCTGTGTTGCTGATTAGATGACACATGTGCAGTGGGATGGGGTGCACAATGTCCATAAAAATGGCGCGCCACTCCTGCTCAACGTAGCATAGCACGTTCAGCCAGCTGGTTTAGTCAATAACAGGTATGATTAACATTTTCTTGTTTTATTGGGATGAGTCTGACTTTAAGCTTCTAAAGCAGGGATTAAAACAAGATAAAACGTAGTTTTAAGACCAAAAGTAAGGTGGTGAAGATGGTGGTTATATCCTGAAATTTTGGTAAAGTCAGAGGTAAGAAATCAGATGAACGCATCTGTGCATATTTGTTCACACAATAACAAACATCTCCGAGGAGTCAACTTTTAACAATATTATGCAAATGAATAACTCAAGGTAATTTCCTTTTTATCATGTAAACTATGCAGTTATGCTTCTGAATCTGAAATGCAATTAGGATCTGTTTGTCAAATGTTACAATAAGTTTGAAGCTAACGTTAGTCCTATAATACAGAACTGCTCTGCAAAGCCAGTTTTTTATGTGCATAACAATAATAAAGAACAGGACCGTGTACTGGTAGTTGTGGCACAATCCTTCTGGCTGCCTCAGTCTCAGTGTTTTAACTTTGACCCTCCGAGCCATGAGAAATTGTAACACAATAATCAACAGTAATACTAAATAAAAACTAAGATTTTCTAGTTGTTTTTCTAAAAATTATACAATTTAATTAAAATCCGATATCACCCCAAACATTTAGCAATGCCCCTAACTGTAAGGATAAGATTAACACCTATTGTAGTTTAATTGTAGTCTACTGCACAGGTGTCAAACACAAGGCCTGTGGGCCAAATGTGGACCTTCTTGCCATTTTATGTGGCCTTCAAGAGTTTTAAATGTGCATCATTGTAAGCAGTAGAAGAGCCTTCCCATCTTTTAGGAGAGGGAGAAGATAGGACAGCACCAGTCATAAGTAGAAGGAATAGTAGGGCTGCCATCTACTAGGGGAAATAATGTTTTATGTGATGAGAGTTGGGTTCTAATGTCACCTCTTCAGACATCAGAATGTGTAGCCTACACCGTGCTTCAGCAATGTAATATGGGGCAGAGGGAGAAGGCCTCCTCAGCGCTAAGGCTGGTTTCACACCAGGATGTTGCGTTAGAGAGGACGTTAAGGTCGCATAACGTGCCCCTAACGCAATGCCTGGTGGTGTTGGAGCAGGACGCTACCAAGAGCCGCATTACAAGCAGCTCTTGGAGTGCCTGCTCTGTCGGAGGCACTGCGGAGACTACGTGAGCGGAGCTCTCCGCATCACGTGGTCCCGCCAGCCAATCAGCGGCCGCTCCAAGAAGAAAACACTGCAAGTGCAGTGAATAATAAGTAGCCATGTGCCTGGCTACGTAGCGGCCTCTCCCTGCCTCCTCTCCGCCCCCAAAATAAAAAAAAACCCACCCGTACTGAGCATGTGCAAGCAGTCTAACGCGGCTCTGCCGCTTAGAAAGTACTGCATGCAGTACGTTGTCTGGTGGCGCAGCATTAATATGTAACGCAACGTGGGCACTGTGAACAGCCCAATGATTTTTCATTGCTGTGCGGTGGAATGCTCTAACGTGCGCCTGTAACGTCCCACTGTGAAACCAGCCTAAGGGTTAATGTGTACGTGTAGTGTGTAGGTGCAGTAGATTGCTGCCCCGTAAATCACTCTTACCCAACCCTGTTCTCAAGGCCCACCAACAGTGCATGTTTTGTGGAAATCCACAGAGGTAGATAATCAGCTCTGCTGAGACACTAATTACACCACCTGTGCATGTTTGTGGTTTTCTGCAAAACGTGTACTGTTGGTGGGCCTTGAGGACAGGGTTGGGGAACTCTGCCGCAAACTATTAGCCCAAAGCACAAGGTATGTGTTTACATTCAAGCGGGGCTCGACGGCAGAAGAATAAGTAAACTAATGTTTAGAATGTCCAGAGCTCACCTTACATAATATAGCAAAATAAGGGAGCAAATACAAACTGGGCTGAGAGCCATTAAGGCAATTTTGTAATTAAGGCACTTGCCTCTCTTCACTAAGCAACCTAACATTGCCTGTTGTCATCTGTAATGTCTACATTATGCCACGTGTACTATTATAGTCTTTTTCCCAATGAACCGCTAGACACGTAGAGCTGCATGTGCTCTGGTTGTTAACTATTATCTATTTTTCATGAGCATCCTAAAAGTAGCTAATGGACATCTTTTCTAATTGTTTCTGCCAAATTAGACTAAAACTTGCTTCCTTCGTCATAAGATATAAAATCGAAATGACATATCAATAAATCAAGTGCAATCTATTAGAGAAGCAGAGAACAATGATAACAAATAATGTACTTCTGTCTAAATTTAGAAAGTGTGACAGTTTTTAGAAGCAAATGTACAATTATCCAGTATTATCCCTATGCTGTGTTAGTCACTTGTAAAATTAGTAATCTCCAGCATTACAACGTGCCTAAATGAGAACAGTAATTTGGCGCTATGGCAACCAGGCTCCTAAATTTTTCTGCCACCACAAGTGAGCTGTGCATGCACTGGAAAGGGAAATGAATTATTAGATTCCATTTTCTGTTAGGCACAAGGCCTATCTGTGAATAAATGCTCCTATTACGCTTTTAAAAACCTCATAAATATTGATTAGCAGTAACAATTATTTACAGAACCAATTTCTCGAGTCTAGTCGAATAAACAAGCAACAGTTACTTATGAATAAAACCTCTAGGACTCTCAATAAATTAGAGGACACTTTAGGATGCGCATAGAAGTGGTAAACATGAGCATGACAGAGAATATTACTTCTTAGTGCTTATTTTGGCAGCAAAACGAAAATGAAATCAATCAATATTAACACACAAATCATCAATTTTTAGATGCTAAAAAAACATTTAAATAAGAGCTTAGTATGACTGCACAGGTTGTTTCAAATGCCACTATAAGCACACACAGTATTATATCCATATTGGGTTTAGATGCTCTTTACTCCATTAATTGTGTTATTTTGTGCTACATTTCACAGAACCTTACGGCATGTTGACAGGCCTGAGTAAATATAAAGAAATTTAAAGCAAACCTGAAGTGAAAAAAGATAAACGTATGGCATAATGAATTGTATGCATAGTATGGATAGCGAATAGAACATTAGTAGCAAATGAAAGAATCATTTTTTCCTTTTCAGTTATATAGCTTTTTTTTATAACTTTGCTTCATTCTGTCGCATTTGCAGTTTAGAAACCACACCTTCTATAAAAAGCTATAAAACAAAGCAGAAATAATGACCCTTTCAACTTTTCTTCAGTAAGGCTTTATCTCAAGCTGTCTCTCACTATTTTTTGGCAGTTTAAGGTAAACCAGTTCAGCCTTCAGTCATTTTTCACCTTATGCATCCGAGCAATTTTCACCACCCATTCATTCACCAATAACTTTATCACTGCTACTTTATCACAATGAATTGATCTATAGCTTTTTTTTTTCCACCACCAATTAGGCTTTCTTTGTGTGATACATTTTGCTAAGAATTATTTTTTTCTAAATGCATTTTAATGTGAATATTAAGAAAAAAATTGAAAAATGCATTATTTCTTAAGTTTTCGGCCAGTATAGCATTAAAGAGAATCTGTACTCTAAAATTCTAAAATTCTTACAATAAAAAGCATACCATTCCATTCCTTAAGTTCTCCTGGGCCCCTCTGTGCTGTTTCTGCCACTCCCTGCTACAATCCTGGTTTGTAATTAACAGTTTTAGGCAGTGTTTACAAACAAATGACATGGCTTCTAACCAGAGTATCATAGGATGAGAACAGCTTACTGTGTGACTCATGCAGAGCTTGGAGGGGGTGTGTAAAGCTTCTGCCAATGACAAGCAGGACAGAGGAAAGGAGATAAGATTTATTACAGAGATAGTGCAAGTAGGAAAGGCTGCAGTAAGACAGACCACATTAGAACAGTAATAGGAACTTATAGGACAGAAGAAATAAGGATCAAATTTTTGTTACAGAGTCTCTTTAAAATAATACATGATACCATAATTAAAACCTATGTTTTTTATTTTCCCATTTGTCCTGGGTTATTACACCATTTAAATATGCCCCTATCACAATGTATGGCGCCAATATTTTATTTGGAAATAAAGGTACATTTTTTCAGTTTGCGTCCATCACTATTTACAAGCTTATTTTAAAAATAATAGTAATACACCCTGACAATGCACATGACATGCATATTAAAAAAGTTAACTTAACCCTTAGGTAACTTTTTTTATTGTAATTTTTTTTTCATAAAAAAATTTATTTGGGTATGTTTTGGAGTGTAGGAGGTAAACAGTTAATTTTAAATGTAGTTTGTGGGTTTATTAAAAAATAAGTATGTAGATGTAGTTTTACTATTTCAATTTTTTTTTCTTACTGTAAGCAAGCGCTCTTGCTTACAGGAAGTGAGGGGAGGACGTGAACATTTTTTTCTTTAGAAAGATAATAGAAGCCTTCGGTCTTTCTAATGGGGACTTACTGTAGATCAATGAATGGGATCTGTGGGCTAGCGGGCAACAGCAAGGGGGCACGTGGGTGGACGAACGCGTGATCAGCCGCGGGAGCATGCACAGAGTGGCAGCAGCCTTTTGGATGTAGCAGATACATCCAAAAGGCTAAAGTAAAGAGCATCAGAAAACAGGACTTTATTTGACCCAGTGGGTTGAGGAGCTCGGAGAAGCATAGATAACAGAAGTTTTTAACACTTCCTGTAGTGGAAAACAAAATGACTTTTTTCTTTGCTACTAATGTTCTATTTCTTAGCTGTACTGCAAATACAATTCATTATCTCTTCTTATTCACCGCAAATTTACTTTAAGGCTGATATTGTTTAAACAAACAAACAAACAAACACAGAACATTTATATCTCGCTTTTCTCCTGGCGGACTCAAAGCGCCAGAGCTGCAGCCACTAGGACGCGCTCTATAGGCAGTAGCAGTGTTAGGGAGACTTGCCCAAGGTTTCCTACTGAATAGGTGCTGATTTACTGAACAGGCAGAGCCAAGATTCAAACCAGGTCGCCTGTGTCAGAGGCAGAGCCCTTAACCATTACACAATCCAGCCACCAGTCAAAATTAAAGGACTAGGAGGTGTCCAAAAAAGATGAAATATTTATAACAATAAAATTAGTGTAAGTAGTACACCTAGCTCCTGAAATGACTGCTTTTGGGAAGGAGTAAAGTGTTTATTGGCACTAACATACTACATTTAATAGGAAGGACCCACATTTTCATGTATAAAGCCGCATCTACACGCGTTAAGTGTCATACTGTTGTGCCTGGTCTGTCCATATTCTCTTTTTATAGTTGTAGGATGGTAGAATTCAATCTAACTCGTAGTGAACACGATTTTTAATTCCAGTTTTTCATGCGACCAATCATCTTTTCAAGTGGTAAGCAAGATATTTCCTAAGGACACTATTCATTCATCTTGGTGTATGCTGGGAATACACTATGAGATTTTTAAAGCAAATTTACTGTCCAATTGATTTTCTGATCAATTCTCTTATTTTTCATTCACTTCTATGAGAAATCAATCAGAAAAAAGAAAATAAGTCTAAGTTAAAAAAAAATCCTATTCCTAATCTCCTCACGCTAGCCATATGGGGAAATATGGTCTAAAGTACATCCAAAATTTAATGTGTCCTGGCCTCATCTGTGATTTATCACACTGGCTTTAGAAAGGTAGAATTCATGTATAATTTGAAGAACACAAATGTTGATTCAGGTAAACCTAAATGGATTGAGAAAAAGTCAAGGTAACAAGAAAATTGATCTCTAGCGGTCTCTCTACTATATAAAACTTTTTAATGGGGAGATTAAAACAGATGACATTTTTGAGCATGTTCTCCTTGCATGTGACCAGCCTATCTTCTTCTAAAACAATCCTTTCCAACCTGCAAAATAGGCAGCACTTACTATAATAATAATAATATTTAATGATAGTTTTGTGTGCCAAGATTATGACAGCAATAAAATTACTTTGGGATAATTTTCACTGTTTTACTCAGAGAAGCTCTCAATCTGAAGGTCCCACCACACTCGAGTCAGATTTGGAGGAAACCATTAAACTTGCCAGTATATTTTGGGATGTGGGAGGATACCAGAATGCATAAACTCCATGTTGTATCCTTTTTCGAGATTTAAACCTGGGACTTTATGTCTACAAGGCCAGAAGACCAGCCACTTACTCATGATGCTAATCCATTTGTGAAATAACACAAGACACGGATGTGCCCTTGTTTTTATAAATCATAAATTGTTTTGTCATAAGCTCTGTGTTTTACTTTGAAACTCTCACAATGAACCTTTAACCTCTATGCACTAAAATAGAAACAATGGTATCAAACATAACAAGTACTTAATAAAGAGAAGGATCTTCTATCCCTTTTTATGCATGTGTTAATTAGGAAAGAATGTTGATTAGCAGTGACTAGATCACATCTTTAAATATGGCACATCTGAAGATTTGCTTCCAAATGTCTTCCTAATCTTTTCTATTTCATTTTGTTGCATAGTGACACATTTTCCACACATGTCCTCCTCGATTATCTTCAGACTGCTTGTACGATATGATTTTCTGCTTTTGCTATGCTTTTAATAAGATTATCAATAGCTATCAGATGTTGCTTTTAACCTTAATTTAAAATGTGCTGGAATATTCTACAACATTTAACACTGATGCTTAGCTCTTACAAAATGCTGCATTTATAATGAATAAATCATGTCTATATTATTATACTCCAATCAGTCACAAAATTAAAACAATTGACAAGGGAAGTGATTAACATTGATTATCTCATTACAATGGCACCTGTCAAGACATGGGATACATTAGGCAAGAACAGTCCGTTCTTCAAGGTTGGAAGCAGGAAAATGAGTATGTGTAAGGATCTGAGTGACTCTGACAAACGTCAAGTTTTTATAGCTAGGTAACTAGGACTGAACATCTACATAGTGGCAAGTCTAGTGAGGTTTCTTTGGTATTCACCTTTTAGTGCCTACCAAAAGTAGTCCAAGGAACTAGAATTGGAAAATTGGTGACAAGGTTACCCAATGTTCATTCATTCATGCTCATGTGGAAAAAAATGCTAGCTTGTTCTAGAGTAGAGACGCTGTTGAAAAAACATCTGAAATCCTAATGCTGGCCCTGAGGGTAGGGTCAATACAATTGAAAAATTGTGCGATTGCTCAAAAACTGCATGTGATGATTCCAGCATCAGTGAGTCCACCAATCAGCACCTTGACCCAATGGGTGCAGTAGGTCATGTTGAAAAGAACTGGACCGGGTCTCTGCCTGGATTTTTTGCAAATTATAGCTTAATTTTATTGCATCATAGCCACCATAAAGCACAACATTAGTACATGAGAGTTGCTGCACCCTTTGACTCCAGGTGCTGAATTGACCTTTCCCTCATGCAATAAAATGAAGCTATAATTTACAAAAAATCTAGGTGAAGACCCAATCCATTTCTTTTCTACATGTGGGGGAGCTGTCAGAACACACTGTGTGTGGAGTTGTGTACCCACAGACCAGTCACAGTGCCATTGTTGACAGGGCCGGATTTGTACTATTTACCACCCAAGGCCACTGTCACCAGCCACCCCCTTCAGTATAGGTAGCGAGATGACCACTCCTCCTTCCCTCTAGTATAGGTAGCCAGATGACCCCTCCCTCTTCCCTCCAGTATAGGTAGCCAGATGACCCCTCCCTCCTTTTCTCTCCAGTATAGGTAGCCAGATGACTCCCTTAATCCCTCCCCCCTTCAGTATAAGTAGCCAGCTCGCCTTCACTCCGCATCAGCGTAACTAATTTCTCCGCTCCTCTCCAGTGCAGAAGCTTCCTTTCCATCTCCAATGCTGCCCAAATCCAAATCCATAGCTGCCGGCCACAATGCAAACGTGCACAGAGAGCAAGGTGGCTGCTGCACAAGTGGCTGGCAGCACAGTACACCAGTCAGGCACTCGTCTGATCTCTCTGCATTGCATCATTTTCAAGCTTGCAAATGCTGCCCCAGTTTAGCCTGCTTCTTTGGTGTCCTTCCTCCTGTGGTGGCCTAGGCCAATGACCTAGGTGGCCTTGGCCTAAATCCGTCCCTGATTGTTGATTACGGTCACCTGTCCAAATGCCAGCTATGGACAAGCGACTCTCTGAATTGGATCATGGAGCAATGAAAGAAGTTTCTCTGGTCTCATGAAACATTTCTTTCTTTGGCCTCCAGATTCCTCAGATCTCAGTCTATTCAAGCATCTCTTGGATGTTGTAACAAAAACTACCATTTTCCCAAATTATATATCAGTTTGAATCTTTAGCAGTTCATGAAGCAACAGACAGGTGGCACTAGAGTGCACCTTGCTTAGTGAGGAATCGGATATACCTGGCTTTCGCTCTTGCTCTGACCAGGGAAGATAGGCTTACATCAAATATTCACAGAGAGGTGATGGTCAGCATTGAAAGGGCTTCTTTCATTTATATGCTGTTACATTCACTGGATTACATTAAACAGGTGAATATACTTTTATTAGTGACACATACCAGAGCAGAAAAGTGTGGGTGCCAGGTAAAAAATCCTGATGGCCATTTCACACAGTGGTGCTTCCTTGAAGGTGAAATGGTTGACTAGGTAAGGTACCAGCTTAGGATTTCTCTACTTGTCACCTCACCTTTTTTTGTAGAGGGATGGGGAAGGGGATCAGAGGAGAGGATAGCCAGGCCACTGGATATTGACCAAAACCTAGGCAACTGCCTTTTGAAAGGTGGCGGGGACCTCTTCTATTCATTCCTATCATCATAAAAACACCTCTCTACACTATCTTTACTCTATCCTTCAATGCTTTCAAGTGCAAGCAGTCAGACCCCATTAATCCTTAACCACTTCGCATCCAGACCTTGTTTTCAACTTATTGACCAGAGCAGTTTTGACAGTTTAGCTATGTCCCTATTTAATCAGAAATAACTTTATCCCTACTTATGATACAGAAATGAAATATATATTGTTTTTTTCAAGACAAACTAGGCTTTCATTGTATGCCATTTTTTCCCTCAAACAATTTTGTTTTCTATGAATTTTAATGGGAAAACAAAGAAAAAAATAGAAAAAACATGTATTTCTCAGTTTTACCAATTCCAGTTTAAAAATAAAAAGTGCTACTGTCGATAAAAAACACACATTTTGTTTGGCTATTCTTACTGCTTATCACAAAACTTCGATTATGTTCCGGTCACAATTTATGGTGAAGATATTTGATTCTGAAATAGTGCTACAAAGTGTGGTTTTCACTATAAAATGAGAAAATAAAGTACCTTTAATAGTAAAAATCAATCTCATTAGCTCAGGAAACTTATATTCCCATTCACCAATTAGTCCTGCATCAAATAGTGCCAGAAATATGCACAGGAGCAAGCCCAATCCTGCACAGCACTGCTTCTGCTACAAGACATATATCTACTGACCTGTGGCTTAGATGAAGTCCCAGAGGACGTATATCTACTGACCTGTGGACGAAGTGGTTAATGACTAGTAAGGTGTGACTATCCCTGCAAGAAGACTTTCACCTAGTTTGATTTACTCTTCAAGCTGCTACTGTGGTTGCCTGTCTCTGGCAGCCACAATTCAGTAGGTACATTCATCCCCACTGGGCATCTATCCTCCATTTACTACTGTACAATAAGTTCCCCACTGTCATTTAAAGTGGACCTGAACTCTTGCACAAGACAGAAGGAAAACATAGAGAAATGCACCCTGTATGTATTTAGAGAGTTTAGCCCGTCTAATTACCCCTCATTTTTGTCTAATCACAAGTTGTAATTTGATCCCTCCCCTGTGCCACCTGACTGCCACGCCAGAAACGGCAGATAAGCACATTTGAAAGTACAACCTGTAAACAATATGTCTGCTTCCTTGAATCAGGAAGTAGAAACGCTGCAGATTTATTGCAGGATTTGTATCAGCTGTAACAAAAATTGTTTTTCCTTTAATCTCCTTGCCGGTTATCCCGAACACAGTTCGTGGTAACCTGCGCAGGAGGATTTCTCAGGCCCCGCTGGGCCGATTTGCATAATTTTTTTTTCCTACACGCAGCTAGCACTTTGCTAGCTGCGTGTAGTACGCGATCGCCGCCGATTCGCCGCTACCCGCCGCGCCGAGCCGCCCCCCCCGCCCCAGACCCCTGCGCAGCCTGGCCAATCAGTGCCAGGCAGCGCTAAGGGGCGGATCGGGATTACCTCTGACGTCACGACGTCCATGACGTCGGTGACGTCATCCCGCCCGGTTGCCATGGCGACCGGGGAAGCCCTGCAGGAAATCCCGTTCTCAACGGGATTCCCTGCATACTCTGATCGCTGAAGCCGATCGGAGTGGGTGGGGGATGCCGCCGCTCAGCGGCTATCATGTAGCGAGCCCTGGGCTCGCTACATGATTTAAAAAAAATAATTAAAAAAAAGTGCAGCGCTGCCTCCTTGCCGGATTTTTTATAACGGCAAGGAGGTTAAAGGTTATGATGCTGTAGCGTATCTTTTAGCGCAGAGAGGAAGTTCTGAGTTCAGGTCCGCTTTAACCCTAGATCACATGGACAAACACTGATGCCTAGAACAGCTGAATCCGTAATAAAATGCTTAACAGAAAATCGAATCTAAAAATACTAGTATTTAGACATGTAAATATTTGCAGCATTCATCACTCATTTTGCAACATTTCTGTAGCAGAGAATATTACTGAGACACAGATAATGACACTTTGCCCGGTGGGTGCAACTTCAGCAAACTAAAATGAGTACAAGAGAAAGACTTGACACCCCCTCAGGCATACAACCAACCTCCCTGAACCAGAGCAGAAGTAATGGAAAAAATCCAGAATCTTTTCAAATGTCATTTATTTTACACAAAGAGCCAATTATTTATTTTACAGACTAGATTGCAGTTATTTATTTTCAAGGCTACATGTTAAGATGTCTCAGGGTCTTATTATTTTCAATGTGAGCATCTACTGAGGTCCTTTTCATGCCAGTAAACAATTTTAAATTCCTAGTGTTTGGAATGTTAACTACACTCATTGATTTGTGCATGTGCAAAATGTTTTCAGGTTTATGCAGTAATCTGTTAGTGATGGGTGAAGATACACAAGGCATATGCCAATTTACTCTATGCCTTGCTACAAATGGGTGTTTATAACAGACAGACATACAGAGGCTGCCTTAGAGTATGCGGGGGGGCCGGGGCCTGGGGCGAGTGTCACATGCGGGGCCTAGAGCCATAAGTGTAAGCCAAATATCGCCACGTTCATGGGCTTGCCCGCCTTTAATGCAGTATTCCTTATTATTATTGTTTGAAAACAATTATGTCAGGTAAAGACCACTAAGCCAACCAATGTAAAAACAAACATTTGCATGGTGGTTTTAAGTGCGGGGGTGGGCGAGCTCATGCTTCAATTAATTTGGAAATTCTAAGGTTCATGTTTCACAAAATTCACATTGTTGTAGTAACTTTTGTCTTGCAAAATTCAGCAAATTCAGCAATCATGAGGCCCCCAACAAGACAAATTCAGCAATCATGAGTCCCCCAGCAAATCATGAGGCCCCCAACAAGACAAATTCAGTAACCATGAGGCCCCCAACAAGACAAATTCAGCAGTCATGAGGCACATAAATAGACAGCATTTTACATAAAGAGGCAGAATGCCCCCCTAATATGGTAGACACCTCTCACCTGGCAGCAGTTCCCCAAAATTCACTCAATCTGACAGCAGTGGTTCCTCAAAAATAGGTAGCCCCAGGTCTAAAGGTGTCCCCAGAGTAGGTTGCCAGTGGTATAGATGTCCCCAGAATAGGTGGCCAGCGGTATAGATGTCCCCAGAATAGGTGGCCAGCGGTATAGATGTCCCCAGAACAGGTAGCCAGGGGTAGAGATGTCCCCAGAACAGGTAGCCAGGGGTATATGTGCCCAGTATATGTAGGCAGGGGAATATGTGTCCAGTATATGTAGTCAGGGGTATATGTGCCCAGTATATGTAGTCAGGGTTATATGTGCCCAGTATATGTAGGCAGGGTTATATGTGCCCAGTATATGTAGGCAGGTGTATATGTGCCCAGTATATGTAGGCAGGTGTATATGTGCCCAGTATATGTAGGCAGGTGTATATGTGCCCAGTATATGTAGGCAGGTGTATATGTGCCCAGTATATGTAGTGGGGGGGAATATGTGCCCAGTATATGTAGCTAGGGGTATATGTGCCCAGTATATGTTGCCAGGGGTATATGTGCCCAGTATATGTTGCCAGGGGTATATGTGCCCAGTATATGTAGCCAGGGGTATATTTGCCCAGTATATGTAGCCAGGGGTATATTTGCCCAGTATATGTAGTCAGGGGTATATTTGCCCAGTATATGTAGTCAGGGGTATATGTCCCCAGTATTTGTAGTCAGGGGTATATGTCCCAGTATATGTAGTCAGGGGTATATGTCCCCAGTATATATAGTCAGGGGTATATGTCCCCAGTATATGTAGGCAGGGGTATATGTGCCCAGTATATGTAGTCAGGGGTTTATATCCCAGTATATGTAACCAGGTGTATATGTCCCCAGTATATGTAGCCAGGGGTATATGTGCCCAGTATATGTAGCCAGGTGTATATGTCCCAGTATATGAAGCCAGGGGTATATGTGCCCAGTATAAGTAGTTAGGGGTATATGTGCCCAGTATATGTAGGCAGGTGTATATGTCCCCAGTATATGTAGCCAGGGGTATATGTGCCCAGTATATGTAGTCAGGGGTATATGTCCCAGTATATGTAGGCAGGTGTATATGTTCTCAGTATATATAGTCAGGGGTATATGTCCCAGTATATGTAGGCAGGGGAATATGTCCCAATATATGTAGGCAGGGGTATATGTTCTCAGTATATATAGTCAGGGGTATATGTCCCAGTATATGTAGGCAGGGGTATATGTCCCAGTATATGTAGGCAGGGGTATATGTCCCCAGAATAGGTAGTCAGGTGAGCCCCCAGCAGGAGGGGAGCAGCGCAGTGGAAGGAGAGCTATGGGGACAGTGGGGAAGGGGGACCATCTCCCCCCTCCTTCCCTCACCTTAGGACTCTCCCTCCATCGCTCTCCCCTCCAGAACTAATGTGCGAGTGGCTGGCTGGCAGCGGGCGGAACTTTCCTCCGTCTCGTCTCAGGCGCGGGATGGATTTGCTGCTAGTCTGGCCTGGTCCAGACCAGAGCAGCGGCTGCGGCACCAGAACTTCCGGCGCTGGAGCAAGACGGGGGTGAGTTCCGCCCGCTGCCAGCCAGCCACTCGCACATTAGTTCTGGTGGGAAGAGCGAGGGAGAGCCCCCTAAGGTGAGGGAAGGAGGGGGGAGATGGCCCCCTTCCCCACTGTCCCTATAGCTCTCCCTCTTCTCTGCTCCCCTCCTGCTGGCCGCACGGGCACGATCGGCGACCCGCAGTGAATATTAAATGAGTGGCGGTGCGCGGGGCCTCTTCAAGCGCGGGGCCTGGGGCGATTGCCCCACCTGCCCCCCCCCCCCCCCCCCCAAAGGCCAGCTCTGCAGACATAGAACATTTATATTGTGCTTTTCTCCTGGTGGACTTAAAGCGCCAGAGCTGCAGCCACTAGGGCAAGCTTTATTGGCGGTAGCAGTGTTAGGGAGTCTTGCCCAGGGTCTCCTTACTGAATAGGAGCTGGCTTACTGAACAGGATGAGCTGAGATTCGGACCCTGGTCTCCTGTATCAGAGGCAGAGCCCTTAACCAGTATACTATCCAGAGTTGGTTCTTTCAAGATCCAGGTAGTTCCTACTGTCAGGACAACTTCTTCTTGTACTGCCAGGTGTAGGGATCTAGAGAGTTTACCATCCATTGTCTTGTTCAGACCACTTAGTTTTCAGCAAAACCACGTTGCTATACCTCTAATGGTGAATGACAATGTTAACTGGAATTCTAACCTTAACCCATAATTCAAGATAATACAGCCTTTGTCCTTGCCACATAATTTTGTTTCCATTTGATAAGTATCAAACAATTTCCCCTATATGTTCCTCCCTTTATGTTCACAGTTTAGATGGCATATAGTTTAGGATATACAGTATAGAGCCTAGGTTCTCAACGTGTGGTACGAGTACCCCAGGGTGTACTTCTGATGGTTCCAGGGGGTACTAGGGCTTGACATACTTAACCAAGAAAAACAAATTTAGAGTTTTAGGAAATGATAAATCTTACCGATATTTAAAGAACACCAAATTAATATTTTAGCTAATTAAAAGCAATATTAAATGTTTGGAAATGGTTTAGAACCAATTATCATGAAATATATATTTGTCAAGGGGTATTTATGATAATTGGAACAGTAAGAGAAGAAAGCAGAAACTGCTGGCACTGCAGAAATCACTGCACATCCAAGGAGGGGGAGGAGGGGGAGGAGGGGGCACTGCACAGCCCCAGACGGAGATGTATACGGAGTGTGTCCTCAGCGTGCTCAGGCCCAAGTTACAACATGGCTGGAAGGAGGAGAGGAAAGCGCCGGCACTGCTGTCATACACTTTATTGAGACAATAATAAAATCCATGCAGGAAAATTCTTCCAGACAAAAATGGAAAAGACACATACCGTGGGTGGATGTAACAGGTGCGGTGGGTGCGGTGGGTGGGGTGCCTGACGGCCGATAGCCTCCGTAGAAGCGCATATTGCGCGAAACGGCCGTCAGGCACCCCACCCACCGCACCCACCGCACCTGTTACATCCACCCACGGTATGTGTCTTTTCCATTTTTTCTGGAAGAATTTTCCTGCATGGATTTTATTATTGTCTCAATAAAGTGTATGACAGCAGTGCCGGCGCTTTCCTCTCCTCCTTCCAGTATTTATGATAATGTTTACTATGCTAGGGGGTACTTGGTGAGTACGGGGTTTTAAAAGGGGTTCATACCAATAAAGTGTTGAGAAACACTGGTATAGAGTATAATGTCCTATGGTAGTATAATAAATTGTTACATAGCTAGGAATTAGTGATGTCATTTATTGTATATCATTCACAGGTTGCTTAGTATGATCATTAGGGTTCTGTTGGTTTATTTTGGTAATTTAGGTCTAATGGTAGAGCTTAGAACTAAAGCGAAGATGTGTGTGCCTGTGTGTTAAAAGTTTTTTGGCTTATTCCACCAGTTATCTACATCTGAGGTGAATTTTAGTATTTTAAAAATAGTATAAGCCAGACAACCAGCTGCAGAAACATATACCCGGAAAACCATATTGTGCCACATTATGATGATGCCGGAGGATCACAGCAAAATATGTAGGAGTGGTTTAGACACCATGGTCTGTAAAAATGTATGTGAGCATTTGCTATGGTTTACAAAATTGCTACTAGTTTATTATTATTATTATTATTATTATTTAGTATTTTTAGAGCTCTAGCATCTTCCGCAGCGCTGTATATAGTCTTGTTTCTTAACTGTCTCTCAGAGGGGCTCATAATCTAATCCCTAGCATACCCGTGCGTGTCCATCATAGTCTAGAGCCAATTTAGGGGAAGCCAATTAACTTATCTGCAGGCTTGCTCATCACGGATTAATCACGAGTAACCACGGTGGTTACTCGTGGTTCAAATTAGCTCTAATTGCTCCAGCTGAGATGCGGCAGGGTTAATTACCCAGAATGCCGGGCTAGCGACAGGAGACCTACCATCCGGCCGGGGGATGCTCCATTCACAAACAGCTTCCACCGCGTCTCTGCCTTTCCGGCGAGACGTGTGGACAGCTGTCGCCGGCAGGGAGCTGTCGCTCCCTGTTCGCGTGCGCGCGTGCAACGGGGGACAATTGTCCCCCGTGAGTATGTAGCTTTATGGAGCACTTCCTCCTTCAAGCTAGAAGGAGGAAGTGCTCCATAGCGAGGCTTGCAAAGCGTCCATTAGGACGCTTGTGAGCTCATTGAAACGCTGGGCGGAGATCGGCATTCTGGGTTAACCCTGCCATATCTACCTGCTCAGCTGGAGCAATTAGAGCTAATTTGAATTACGAGTAACCACCGTGGTTACTCGTGATTAATCCCTGATGAGCAAGCCTGCTTATGCGTATGCGGAGTGCCTGTAGAAACCCCACACAGACACGGGGAGAACATACAAACTCTGTGCAGATAAAGCACTGGGTGGGATTTGGACTGGGGACCCAGCGCTGCAAGGCGAGAGTGCTAACCACTAGTGCTGCCCACTACTACCACCTACCTAAAACACTGTCAGCAGATGGAGCCTGATCTTGGATTGTGGACAGCTCACCAGGACAGTCATGTGACATCAACCAATAGCACCGGTCTGAGGAGATCACAGATTCACATATCACTATAGTACAATATGAATATGCTGTAGATTATCTGCAGCCATTGCAAAGGGTCTTATACTGTATGCTTCAGCAGACTGGTATGATTCACTAGCTGGTTACTGCTATATATTCAACAGTCTACAGACCGTGTAATACTGCAGGGATGTTCGTAGTCAGCCAACTTCGCTAGGCTGGAACTACGCGTAGTTTTATGCAATTACGCTTCGCCAAACTACGGCTTTGAAATCAAATATTCGTTTCGTATGCATTTTGTAGACTAAGAGTTAAAATACGCAATTACGCGTTGCGTAGTTTCTGCGGATGCTTATGCCCGTATGCAGAAATTTTTACGCATTAATTCCTCTTTAAGTGCTTACAACGGGAATTCTTCTATGCGGACATTCCCCTTTCCAATGTGTACATTTGTAAGCATACAATCACACGCGGAAAATTAGACGCGAGAAACGCATTTGTAGTTCACTACAAAATACACTTGTTAACTATGCATAGTGGGCGTAAGCTACGTATAGCGGTACTTCGCTACGCGTAAATTCGTAAGCGTAGCTTTGAAACTTTACCTATGAAGTACGATGCGTAGATGCGAACTACGATGCGTACATTCGCACTGGCGTAGTTTCTGCTCATCCCTGTAATACTGTAAAGTGGTTGTTTTAAAGCAAGGTTTCAAGCATCTCCAACTGGACTGTGTTTGCAAACTTTACTTTAGCAATATCAGTTCTATGCTTTCTTGAAAAATCAAACTGGCTTTACTGCCATAGGGTTCATGAAAAGGTGTAAAAAAAAAAAGATTTTTTTTTTTTAAAGGAGAGTGATCTTTTAGTTATTCTGATTTTAATTTTATATTATTCATTTGAGTTATTCTGTTCTAATGGAGTCCAGCGCACATCCTTCACAGGACTATTTATGCATATGCAAGTCCATTTTCCATTCAACTGGCACTTTGATCTTAATGTCACCGATGCCTCTGCTTTCAGTCGTAGGTATATCAGCAGTCCACCACCAGATAACACCCAACAGGAAACAGACTTACCGGATGTATAGTGACCACTATTAGACTGGTTACACTTCACATGTACCCAGGAAGCCTTGGAGCCTCAGGATCCTGATCCCAATATCATTGCTCAAACTCCATGGATGCCACATACCTCAGAAATTGAGAAAGCTTCTCATAGCGTGATTCAGTTAAAAACATCAAATCTTTATTCAAAAAAAATCTCACTCACATGCTCCTTGAATGTTATCATCGCATAGCATTTGTTCACAGGCTCTCCCGTTGCCTGGGTCAGGCCACGTCACACCGTCTAGTGTTGCAGCAACGTTTGGCAAACAAACTCTATGCGATGATAACATTCAAGCAGCATGTGAGTGAGATTTTTTTAATAAAGATTTTATGTTTTTAACTGAATCACCCTATAAGAAGCTTTCTCAATTTTTGAGGTATGTGGCATACATGGAGTTTGAGCAATGATATTGGGAGCAGGATCCTGAGGCTCCAAGGCTTCCTGGGTACATATGAAGTTTGACCAGTCTAAGAGTTGTCACTATACATCCAGTGAGTCTGTTTCCTGCTGGGTGTTATCTGGTGGTGGACTGCTGCTGATATGTAACTGAAAGTAGAGGCATCGGTGACATTTAAGATCAAACTGCAAGTTGAATGGAAAATGGACTTGCATATGCATAAATAGTGTTGTGAAGGATGTGCGCTGGACTCCATTAGAACATTATTGTGAAGGATTTGCCATACTCCGTGAAAAGCGCACTCTAGGGGATTTTCTTAAAGGGGCCTGAGCGCTTGGACATGTTGATAATATTTGAGTTATTCTGATTTTTATTTTACATTATTAATTTTAATTATTCAGATTTCTTGCTTTTCATTGTTTTTCCACTGTGAACTGTTGTGATTATGTACTTCACTTGGCTGTTGTAAACTGCACATAATGAATAAAACGGTAAAGAGTATGTGTGAGAGTGTGTAAGAGTGTGCGTGTGTGTGCGTGTGAGAGTGTGTGAGAGTGAGAGTGTGTGAGAGTGAGAGTGTGCGTGTGTGTGCGTGTGTGTGCGTGTGAGAGTGTGTGTGCGTGTATTCATTTCAGGTTGCAAAACAATATAAAAATATTTTGAAAGTGGCAATTTTTTTCATGCTCACTATACACTACATTCTAGGGAGCACTCATATGTCACCATGCGCTGCTATGGCACATTCTATTTTGTTGCGTTAATTAGCCTCACTTCCCTGGGGTTAGTCTAGCAATATTTGATGTAGCTCTAATTGGATGTGGAGTGACTTTAATGCTATATTTTGGAGCTATGGCTTATTTTCTAACCTGGGCCATTATAGTCCTTTAGAATATTTTATATCTATTTATATTCTGTACTAAATAAGGTTTTTACTTTTATTTATGCCATTGTAATATAATAGAGTTATGTTTCAGTCCTTGCTCATTAGCCACTTGCCACTAGTCCATATTCTCCAGTTAAAATGCTATTAGCTATAATCTCAACACAGCCAAATGAAAAAATCTGCTCTGGCCACAAAGCCATAAAACCCCCAGTCATTAGCAATAAAATAGAGGCAGCCAATTCTGATAAACAGTATGTCGTATAGCTCATTTACATTTACAGCAGTTCAGATATGTTCTGTTGAATAATGTGAACAGCGCTGTGAACGCACTGAGTGATTGTGACAATTAATTCATATTAAAATGTATGCACTGTTACTACTGATACTGTGTGAACACCACTTCACCTCGGTTTAATTCTCCTGTAAATGACGAATGAAACACACAATAGTCTCAGCACCTAATCCATCACTAAAGCATTTTTTCCTGAGCCCGAAGGAACATTTTTATTTTAAAACTGAAATGGTGTGAAGGGATGAATATAAAAACGCCTAATGCCTAATCCTGACTTAATTTTTAGAACAGGCTTGTACCATTTGTTTTTTTTGTTTGTTTTCTGCTCCAAATATCTATACTGTTTTGGTGATGATGCATTTAGTTGTAGCAAATATGCCACTAACCTGCTTTCAGATAATAGGAGGAGCTGCTAGGACTCTAGAAATTAATTAAATAACATCTTAAAATGGAGAAATGGGGTGGAAAAAAATGGCAATACATTTTGCAGGCAACTATCCCTTCTCCCCTTCCTGTGTAGAAATTGCTGCTATGGTGAGGGGTTAATTTCGTCCAGATGCACAAAAGTCCGGCTCCATCTAGTTGCGATAACAGCAGTGAATTACTGTAGAGGTCGGCTACTATGTAGTCAAACTCCAGTTAGTAGCAATAGCGACAACGATTCCTGCTGGAGTTATTGGCTAGGAACGCTGGCTATTACACATCAGTTACCAGCGCAGTGGAGTCAGTATAGAGATGATGGTTATCGGTACAAGCTAGAGGGGTAGGTTATTGTTGGGTGTAGGTTGGGAGGAGGGGGTTAGTATTAGGTGTATTGTTAGGCATTTGTAGGCAGGGGTATTGTTAGGTGTAGGCAGGGGAGGGTTATTGGGGGCCATATCCTATTAGTTTTACTCCTGTGTATTCTCCAGGGAGTTATTTAAAAAAATAACCTGAAAAATAGCTAGCAATTGAAAATGTACTAAGAAATTGTAAAAAGGTAATATCAAACTTATTTTGAGTAATTTCTTGCTTAGTGGGAGCTTTAAAAGTATTTTATTGGTAAGGTTTGAAAATATCTCCTTGCAGAAAACTCAGGAGAAAAGTTAAAAAGATGTAGCTCAATGTATGCTAGGTTAGGAGAGGCGAAACCTACCTTTCATATGCTGTCACTGGGAACACAACGGCCACTGTGAACGTGGCCCCAGCCCTTTTTCAGTGCTGCACAGTAAACAAACATTCTTGCAGCCCATTCATTTGCTGCCATGCTTATTATGCCTCCATACAGTGGCATAGCAAGACATTATGGGGCCCCATAGCAACATTTTCATGGGGCCTTCATATCAAGACACTCTTGAGCAAAGCTACCTGTCCCTACCCTATGAATATGAGTTGATTGGGTAAATTACATTCTCATGCAATGCACACTGTGTATAGTCCATGAGCAGTGACAGGGTAGAGTGAGAGGGTGGAGCAACAAAGCAAAGTTAATGGTGAACACATTAAATTCCTTCTGGGTCCCCTCTTCTCCAGGGCCCCATAGCAGTTGCTATGGCTGCTATGGCTATTACTTTACTACACCCCTGCCTGCATGTTTCCATGTAGTACATCCTATCTGGGGCAGTATTGCATCTCACAGTCTTAGCACCTAGTGTATGGCTGAACCCTAATCAAACTGGTCTCTGATCATGTGACCACTCCCTTTTAATGATCACTGCTATTGGCTAATAGTAATGATGAAAGGGGAAGTTTGCTGTAGCAAAACAACTTTCCTTTCACTAAAGATATGTTGAGATGCAAATAATTCTGAGTTGTTGCAGGATAATACAAGTTCTGTATGGAAATGTATGGAGCTTGAAAATGGACCATGGAAATATAGTCCACCTGGAATTCACTTGGTCCATTTTCAAGTTAATTAATATGCATACAAAATTTGCAAGTAGAAGAGAACAGAGGCACCAAAAGAATAAAATTAATGCTTAAAAAGTTTAAAAATGCTTAGGAGGTGGTAGTGGTGGACTTACCTCCTTCAAGCAGACACATAAACTGTGTATTCAAGACAAGGTATGTTAATTGGTACACTCCAAGGGTTAATCGCAACACGTTTCGCAGGCTAAACCCAGGCAAATAAAAGGTAGGAGTACACGACAGTAATGTGTCCGGGTAACACCTGGCGCCTCAGGCGCCTAGACACATCACTGTCGTGTACTTTTATTTGTACTGTACCTTTTATTTGCCTGATGAAGCGGGTTTAGCCTGCGAAACACGTTGCGATTAACCCTTGGAGTGTACCAATAAACATACCTTCTCTTGAATACACAGTTTATGTGTCTGCTTGAAGGAAGTAAGTCCACCACTACCTCCTAAGCATTTTTAAACTTTTTAAGCATTGATTTTATTCTTTTGGTGCCTCTGTTCTCTTCTACAATATATCTAATATCCACCCTTGGTGGAGGGGGATACCCCTTTTTTTCACATCTACAGAGTGTGACTTCTTAATCCTGAGTGGGGACAGGACAATCTCCGCGCCTGCCTATACAGTGGTTGCCTGGAGGTAACCCTGGTTTGTGAGTATTACGCTATACTAGTTTCATTTATCAATTTACTTGACATACTACACTATATTGGGCTCTCCCGGTTCTCTTTTTACATAAAATTTGCGAGTGTTTTATTTGGGGTCAGTTAGAAAAAAAGTAATTCCTGGAACTGGGCATTAAAGGGAATCGGAAGAAGGAGTCACATGGAGGCTGCCACGCTGATTTCCTTTTAAACCTCTTTGGATGCAGTATTGTCTATATCACACACCTGAAACAGGCATGCAGCTATTCTTGTCAGAGACTTCTTATCTGTATGTTAGTTCAGTGTCTTTTAGAAACAGAGGATCAGCAGGGCTGCCAGGCAACTGGTATTATTTAAAAGGAAATAAATATGGCAGCCTCCATATCCTTCTCACTTCAGGTTCTAAGATAAAAAGACTGTTTTTCAGTTGTACATTGAGTTATGATTGGGTTGTGCAATTTATGTTTATTGATGGCTAAGGTTTCTTTAAGAAAATCTAGATACGTTAAAGCAGAAACCGAAAATTGTAGGGAAATATGTTTAGCTTGTTCGCCACTATCCTTCAATTTTCTTGGAACCAAATGGTAAATAAATATAGTAATTTTAAATGCAGCTACAGTCTTAACCACCATGGCTGGTGGTGACATTTTGTAAGAGGGATTTTAGTACTTACACTTCCTGCACACATTACATTAAAAATACATTTTGTTTGCACCGCTATTAGGTTATAGCTTGAGTTGACTTTAGGACACTGATCTGATCAGCAGTACACAACATTAACCTCAAGTCACTGATAAATCTTACATGAGGACACTTCTGCAGTTACAGGGTTTTTATCATTAATGTTTTTCCCTACTAATTAAAACGTAATATGAAATATTACAACACATATGTGATTTCCTTCTTGATGCTAATTTACTTAATTATGCCAGTTTGCCTGTGCTTTTTTGATGAAAATGATATACATATAATAACTTATGATGTTTACTAGTTTACTATTAATAAATAGTGATGTATACACTTTGTAGTCAGTTTTTTAAAAGGAAAATGTACAATTCATTGTAATCTTTTAATATGCCACTTATTTATAGACCTGTTTTTGATTATATATACATATATATATTTTAATAAAATGTTTCTTCCCAAAACGTCAGCCCGACATTTTTTTTTTTTCTGATTCATATTACGTCCTTGTTCTATATATCTATATTGCTAACATTAACAGGTCATTTTTAATAGGTGGATCCTGTAGTAGGAAGGATGCAGACAGTACCATCTTTATTCATTTCTAAAAGCGCACTGCACTGCATCGCACACTTCCACTTCCAGTGTAAAACATGCCTAAAATATTAATTATTGATAAACACAGCTATTTTTGCTGATTTTACAAATGGAAAAATGTTACTTCTAGTGAAAACTTAGTTAAATGTTTTTGGATCCGAGTGGGAATGGAAAGTAGGCTTATATGTTGTATTTTTCAAATGCAATGCCATGCTATAACAAGAGCCAAACTGATAACACCACATCCTGATTATGTTCATAGATTGCGTCATGTGTAATAAATGCCATGACAGAGAATCGCGTTCCTTTTCCTCTGTACTCCAGATCTTCTATGCTTTAAAGAGAACCCGAGGTGGGTTTGAAGAATATTATCTGCATACAGAGGCTGGATCTGCCTATACAGCCCAGCCTCTGTTGCTATCCCAAACCCCCCTAAGCAGTGGCGGCTCCAGGAAATTTTTTTAGGGGGTGCTATGCAGGTGCTGGACCAATTTCCGGGGGAGCTGACGACCTGCGGCGCGCGAAGCGCGCCGCGCCAAAAATGGGTGTGGCCACAACCTGCGGCGCGCGAAGCGCGCCGCGGCGAAAAAATGGGCGTGGTCATGACCGGATGAGGGCGGGGCTAACTGTAATTTAAAGTGAACCCAGGGTGAGAGTGATATGGTGGCTGCCATATTTATTTCCTTTTAAACAATACTAGTTGCCTGGCAGCCCTGCTGATCTATTTGGCTGTAGTAGTGAACTGAATTACACCAGAAACAAGCCATGCAGCTAATCTTGTCAGTTCTGACAATATTGTCAGAAACCCCTGACCTGCTGCATGCTTGTTCAGGGTCTATGGTTGAAAGAATAAGAGGCAGAGGACCAGCACGGCAGCCAGGCAACTGGTATTGCTTAAAGGGAGATAAATATGGCAGCCTCAATATTATTCTCACCTCGGGTTCCCTTTAAAAGTGCAACGCAAAGACAGAGGGCCCAAGTTTTGGTGACCCTTTTCCCAGAAAATTCACATAATTGTGCAGGTTTTCTCAAGAAAATACACGTAATGTGAGCAGATTTTAACAAAAAACACGTCCAATGACCCCAATATGCACAATCGTTATCAGATATGGCCCCAATATGCACAATCGTTATCAGATATGGCCCCAATATGCACAATCGTTATCAGATATGGCCCCAATATGCACAATCGTTATCAGATATAGCCCCAATATGCACAATCGGTAGCAGATATGACCCCAATATGCACAATCGTTAGCAGATATGACCCCAATATGCACAATCGTTATCAGATATGGCCCCAATATGCACAATCGTTATCAGATATGGCCCCAATATGCACAATCGGTAGCAGATATGGTCCCAATATGCACAATCGGTAGCAGATATGGTCCCAATATGCACAATCGGTAGCAGATATGGTCCCAATATGCACAATCGGTGGCAGATATGGTCCCAATATGCACAATCGGTGGCAGATATGGTCCCAATATGCACAATCGGTGGCAGATATGGTCCCAATATGCACAATCGGTGGCAGATATGGTCCCAATATGCACAATCGGTGGCAGATATGGTCCCAATATGCACAATCGGTGGCAGATATGGTCCCAATATGCACAATCGGTGGCAGATATGGTCCCAATATGCACAATCGGTGGCAGATATGGTCCCAATATGCACAATCGGTGGCAGATATGGTCCCAATATGCACAATCGGTGGCAGATATGGTCCCAATATGCACAATCGGTGGCAGATATGGTCCCAATATGCACAATCGGTGGCAGATATGGTCCCAATATGCACAATCGGTAGCAGATATGGCCCCAATATGCACAATCGGTAGCAGATATGACCCCAATATGCACAATCGGTAGCAGATATGACCCCAATATGCACAATCGGTAGCAGATATGACCCCAATATGCACAATCGGTAGCAGATATGACCCCAATATGCACAATCGGTAGCAGATATGACCCCAATATGCACAATCGGTAGCAGATATGACCCCAATATGCACAATCGGTAGCAGATATGACCCCAATATGCACAATCGGTAGCAGATATGACCCCAATATGCACAATCGGTAGCAGAAATGACCCCAATATGCACAATCGGTAGCAGAAATGACCCCAATATGCACAATCGGTAGCAGAAATGACCCCAATATGCACAATCGGTAGCAGAAATGACCCCAACATGCACAATCGGTAGCAGATATCGCCCCAATATGCACAATCCGTAGCAGATATGACCCCAATATGCACAATCCGTAGCAGATATGACCCCAATATGCACAATCCGTGGCAGATATGACCCCAATATGCACAATCCGTGGCAGATATGACCCCAATATGCACAATCCGTGGCAGATATGACCCCAATATGCACAATCCGTGGCAGATATGACCCCAATATGCACAATCCGTAGCAGATATGACCCCAATATGCACAATCCGCATCACCTGAAAAAGAAAAGAAAAACCCATTTACTCACCTACAGCCAGAAGACCTTCTTTCCCGACCTCCCGTCCCGAGTCCCGACCTCATTGTGGCGCGCAGCGCCCGCGCGCCCACGATCCTCTTCCTTCCCGACGTCACGACGAGACTTCCTGCCTGCATGCAGAGAGCAGGGCTACGGGAAAATGGCCGCCCGAAGTCTGCAGAACAGGGCTCCGGGCGGCCATCTTACCGTAGCCCTGCCTGCTGCTCCGTGCTGCCGGTGTGTGAACTGACTTGGCGTCTTTTAGACGCCTGAAGTCAGTTCACTCCAGGGGGTGCTTTGGGGGTGCTTGGACAATTCTAGGGGGTGCTCGAGCACCCCCAAGCACCCCCCTGGCGCCGCCACTGCCCCTAAGGTCCCCCTGCACTCTGCAATCCCTCATAAATCACAGCCACGCTGCTGACAAACAGCTTGTCAGAGCTGGCTGTGTTTATCTCTATAGTGTCAGTCTGCTGCTCTCCCCGCCTCCTGCAGAACTCCCCCGGTCCCCGCCTGCATCCCTTCCCTCCCTGCTGATTGGAGGGAAGGGACGGGGGCAGGGACCGGAGCTATGCAGGAGGCGGGGGAGCAGCTGAGACTGACACTACAGATGTAAACACAGCCTCATAGCACGGCTGTGATTTATGAGGGATTGCAGAGTGCAGGGGGACCTTAGTGGGGTTTGGGATAGCAACAGAGGCTGGGCTGTATAGGCAGATCCAGCCTCTGTATGCAGATACCATTCTTTAAACACACCTCGGGTTCTCTTTAAGATGTGGGCTCCATACAGCCATGTTGCCTCTCAAAGAAACCTTTAAATATAGGCCGCAGTGGCTCATGAAGAGTGTCCAACAATTAGTCAAGATGGGAATAGAGCCAGCATCTGATGAAGATATTGTTTATCACACAAAGGCTGTTATGTGATGAGTAAGCACCAGGACAAATGGGTCATGTGCGCCCAAAATGCTGATTATGCATTTGTCTTAATGTCCTCCTTAAATAACAGTACCCTCCTCAGAAAGCTCGGTGCTGGCTTTTTTTCCATTTCCATTTTCAAAACTTTTAAACAGCTGAGGCAAGGGCCTAATGAGATAAGCAAACACCTTGCTTGACCAATTCCAGTTTTAAACGATCCTTTTTAACTGAAGACATATCATAAATTATTTATTTCACTCCTTCCAGCTGGGAAAAAAAAAACTTTTTTAAGATTGAAAGCTGTGGTATTTTCATGTTACAACATGATGGTTTCTGGAAATTCCAATGTGGTCAGAGACCATGTGAGCCAGATGCCTGCTTTAACTTTATATGAGCATACTAGCAGTTTGGGACATGTAATATATATTATATATAGGTCTTTACAGAGAGTATTGAGCCACATCACTCTGCCCTTTAAAGAGGTTTACAATCCAATGAGCTTGCCACAGTCTGGCACAAATGAGGTCAACCATCCATAAACCCGTCAGCTGATTTGGGGATATTGGAGGGAAACTTGAGCACTACATTTACCTATGTACCCTGCCAAAGTAGAGGATGGACAGTACAAAATATATTCGTAAGTGATCTAGTCTTTACACATGCACCAAACACTTATCAATAACTTATGGTTTCTCCCATGGAAGTAAAAGCTGATCTACATATACAATGCTGTGACTGGAGTGATTGCATGTGGTTTTCCTTATACGGCCGCCATATTGACAAGTTACCATGTTGAAGACCAAGGCCCTATTTATAGGCCAAACTCAGCCTATTGGATGAAAACAAACTGTTCACTAGACACTTCGAAAAGCCAGGACGAAAGTCAACCGGAAGGGATGTCAAATGTAAATACTGGAATTATTAAACCATTTTATGCAGAGACTCTTGTACAATATGTATTTATAAAAAAAAATGTGGACTAGGTGTGTAATAAATGACTTATTTCTGTCTTGTCTCCTGTGTTTATTTAATCCTTTAGGTGGCACCGTAGCTTTTGCCATGCTTTTTTCCCCTTGCTGTGGGACATTTATTATGGCAATATGGTAGTCAGTCATTTTATTTCACAATGGGTCATTTATTTGGCATATATTATATTTGGCACACAATGCTTTTATTACTGGGGACAATGTTTTTGGCAAGCAACAGAACAGCTTTTTTCTTTACCATAAGACATAATAAATATTCAACCATTTTTTTTTTATCAGGGGACTTGCAAATGTCTTTATTGTGGGACATACATTATGTGAGTTTGGTATGCATCCATTTTTTTAACCATGCTATATTAGTGGAACGCGGCCTGCAAATTGTTTATTTATTTTGTTGCCATTGAGCCATAATTCTGAGGATATTGGCGTGGGACTGTTATTCTGCGAACATTGTCATTTATTCCAATGATACTGGCATTGGTTCATTAAGAAAAATATAGTTTTTCAGTAAACTTTAAATTAATCTATGTTATAAATAGGATCCATTCATACTTGTCAGTATGCAACGGCTCTGTTGGATCCATTGCGGGAAGCAGGCTGCACTTCTGTGCGATCCATGGGCGCCATGCTTGTGACCATAGGCACTTGTATTGACCTGAAAATGCGGGCTGGGACTTGTGAAACGCATTGTCCTTTTAATCGTGCTGAATAATTTAATCTTTTTACATTTACCGTGTGGTTTGGGTTATTTCATCTGGAGTGGTCAAGACACCTCCCTCCACCTTATTCTTATTTATTGTTTCATTACATTACCTATTTTTGGGCACCTCCACCCCCCCCCCCCCCCCCCGCAGTACAGAGCCCACAAGACTGGTTACAACAATTTTGGAGCAAAAGAATACCTAACAGTTGCATCAAAAATCAAATGTAACACCAATCTTAACAAGTCATACTACAGAAATGCAAAACACAATGATGAAACAAGAGAGCTTCTAACCAGCACTCCAATCTCTCAGCATTCAAAAGGCATTAAGAGAAACTTTAGATGCATAAAACGGAGAGTACAAGATACATCAACAATAACACAGGACTTTGTTACTGTATTATCCTTGTTTTGGTAAGCCATTTTTGCTGGTGAAAACCTGATACACAAAACTGTATTCTTCACAACACTCTGCTGTTCCAATACTCAATTAAACTAGCATTTGTTATCATGAATGATGTGAAATTGCATCAGTTGAGAAAACTACTGAAAACACAAGACCTTGCTGCGCTTTATCTACATGACTGTCAAAAAGCTCTTCTCTAGCAAACATAATCAAGTTGACCAATTAAAGTGGTGCGGCCATTACATACAGATCATTGATTGGGTGAAGATGTTGAATTTAGATTCTTATCCCGAGTGTGGAAGCAGCACACTATAAAGGTCACATGTTCAATTCTAAGGGAGACATATAATCAATAGGAAAAGACTCTCTGAGAGACGACTTTTATTGGTCTTGCCGAGAGGTATTTTAATTGTTTATTTTAATAAAACAGGCTTCTGTACAATTGATTGTAAGGCAGCTAATGTACTGGTTTAAAAAAAGTGATTGCTTTTTCTTAAAAGCTTTTTTTTTCTAATAATATTTTCAAATAAGTCAAAGGGGTTATTTGCTTTCTGTAATCTCCATCTTGAGATGTTAAAACAAAACAATAAAGATCTTTAAACAATGGTAATAAAAATCCACATGCTGTGGTGTGATAATGCAGCTACAAATGTCAAGCTATCCATTTGGCAATGTCCTGGAAGAGGCCAGACACAGTTTGCCGTCTCTTTGGTCATATTTAGCTAATGCCCCTTCGCAAAACAGTATTTTTCATTATTGTGCTTTATGTGATCAAGAAAGAACTGCCATGAAGCATCCACTTCTGCTCAGTGAGTGGATATGCAAATTATTCCTTTATGTCCATGAATTGGCAACTACACATGTAAAAAGCAGCCATGACTATCTGATGTAACATTTGCTATATTTATTTGCAAAAAAAAAATATTGAACCTTTCATCATTTTTACACTAAAATGTTAGTCTTTTTGCCAGATAAAAGGGTTTTGCCTTCTGTTTGGTTTTCAGGATATTGACTGAATTTGACAAGCTGTTTGACAAGCCAATTTGCATATTTAAGAACTCAAGTTTTTAACAGGACAATAGAAAGGGACCTCAGACAATTTCTCAGAAGGACTAGTACAATGTCACATTTTGGTTCAGGTATGCTTTAAGCTGGCCTTCATCAGTGCAATTATTGCAAATAACTTATGTTTAAAAAAAAAACAAAAACAAAAAAAACACTTATAGTTAGCATAGTATTAGTGGTTGTGGTGACCAGATACATGCTTAGACCTTTTAACTTGGGTCTCTCTTGAAATTGGTAAGCCTGCACTTGGCTATTAATGCTGCTGGTACAATGGTAACTGGTAATTAGTGGCTGTAATTGCTGCTGGCACAGAGTTGGCTGCTAATCACTGGCTGCTACTGCTGCTGGCACAGTGGTGAATGCTAATCAGTGGCCGTTACTGCTGCTGGCCCAGAGCTGGTTGATTATAAGTGGCTGCTGCTAACAGTGATTGCTGCTAATCAGTGGCTGTTACTGCTATTGGCACTGTGGTGGTTTCTAATCAGTGGCTGCTGCTGCAGTGGTGAATGTTACTCTGTGGCTGCTGCTGCAGTGGTGAATGTTACTCTGTGGCTGCTGCTGGCACAAAAAGGAAGGCCATAGACTTCCTTCATAAAAATATGAAAGATTATACTGCACTCCAATAGGATAAAACACTGTCAGGGGATCGAAGCAATGAAAAGGTCACTTCACCTCCTTTACTTATCACCACAGAATCATTGCGCTTCCTTAATCCTGTAAAATATTTAAAACAAGTACAGTGCCCAGTATTGCCTGAAACAAGCTACAATCAGCACCCCATGCCACACTCCAGGGGGTAGTGCCACCATCAGATGAGGGGGGAAAAGGGCTTCACTCCCCCTTTGTGGCTACACTCACCAGAGGCACGTCTTGTATGTTTGCATATCACAATATAACCAGTCAGCCAAGGAACCACCTCCGTATGTAAAAGCAGATTCCAAACTTAATAAAACACTATGCGCAGGATAACAGGCAAACATACATGCTCCAGCCGCGGATACATAGAGCAGCATGTTACCAAGCTGTCTTCCCTGCTTCCTTGTGTGACGTCAGGAGGTGCGCGCTGACGTCACACAAGGAAGCAGGGAAGATGGCTTCTGCCGCTGTTTCTGGTTCAAAAGTGGGTTCATGCTTCCATCTGCTGAAAAGCTTTATGGAGATGAAGATTTCATTTTTCAGCACGACCTGGCACCTGCTCACAGTGCCAAAACCACTGGTAAATGGTTTACTGACCATGGTATTACTGTGCTCAATTGGCCTGCCAACTCTCCTGACCTGAACCCCATAAAGAATCTGTGGGATATTGTGAAGAGAAAGTTGAGAGTCGCAAGACCCAACACTCTGGATGAGCTTAAGGCCGCTATCGAAGCATCCTGGGCCTCCATAACACCTGAGCAGTGCCACAGGCTGATTGCCTCCATGCCACGCCGCATTGAAGCAGTCATTTCTGCAAAAGGATTCCCGACCAAGTATTGAGTGCATAACTGAACATAATTATTTGAAGGTTGACTTTTTTCTTTTAAAAACACTTTTCTTTTATTGGTCGGATGAAATATAGATAGGAATGAGATAGGGATTTGGGGTTTTCATGAGCTGTATGCTAAAATCATCAATATTAAAACAATAAAAGGCTTGAACTACTTCAGTTGTGTGTAATGAATCTAAAATATATGAAAGTCGAATGTTTATCAGTACATTACAGAAAATAATGAACTTTACCACAATATGCTTATTTTTTTTAGAAGATCCTGTACAAATATACAAGACGCGCTTCTGGTGAGTGAAGCCACAAAGGGGGAGTGAAGCCCTTTTTTTTCCTAATCTGATGGTGGCACTACCCCCCCCCTGGAGTGTTGCACGGGGTGCTGATTGTAGCTTGTTTCAGGCAATACTGGGCACTATGTGCTTGTTTGTTTTAAATATTTTACAGGGTTAAGGAAGCTCAGTGATTCTGTGCGATAAACAATTGTTTATTATTAGATCTCTTCAATTGTTCAAAATCAGAGGAAGGCTGAAGCAGAGGAAATGTATTTTACTACAATGAGGACATTCCTTTGCAGAAATGTACATCACTCTTGAAAACCTCGGGACAGGTCCCTTGACCTACGCAGAATGTTTCAAAACATATCCAATCAATAATGCTAATATGTAGTGTTGAATCATTATTGATTGTTCTTGTATCAGAACATTTCATGCCAGGAGTCCTCTGTGTGCAGCCTGTCTGCACAATTCTGTGTCTACAGATTCAGCTCCTGCCCTGTTCAACTAACTGCTCTGCTAAATTGACTTTGGCTCAGCTAGCTCGCTATTAGACTAATAATACCTGTTTTGAGCCCAAACCTTACTGCCCCTATTTGCAGTTACAATGCCCCCTTTTCAGGTCTAATGTTTAGATCTATACAAATACATACCGTAATCTATTAAATGTTTACATGTTTAGTATTTGGATAACTAAACTTTAAATCATTGAATTTTTTATTTTTATTTTTGGTTAATTTGTAGTATTTAGATAGTGCTGTCATTTTCCACAGCACTTTACAGCTAGCATAGTCTTGTCACTGAAGGCTCGGACACACGGTCAACTTTTCCAACCAACTATCGTTCAAACTTGTTGGTTGATCGATAAGTTGGACATGTGGACGCCTAAACGACCAGCTGAAAAAAGGTCATTGGGTCGATCAGTTGGGATGACTATCGGGCAAAAGACTGTCAAGTCAGTGCCTGTGTACAAACGACTTCTAGTCGTTTGACCAACTAATAGATGTGCAAACGTATCCAGTCCATTGTTTGTTTGATGTGTACAGTGGAGATCAGACGATAGCTGCCATTAGCAAGTTGGTTAAACGACATGTTTTCATTAGTTTATCGGCAGCTTCGTTGGTCAGTGTATACAGGACGTTTGTGCGCATCTACTACAGCTTCCTATACTGAGGTACTGTTCTTTAGGCCTTCTCCTTCTTCTATACTGAAGTATCTGCTACAGCTGCCTATTAGGGATGATCAAAATTAGCTGATTTTAGACTGGTCATACAAGTATCAATGTTTCTGCCCAGATTGATCACATTGATTGAATTTGCTGCAAACCTATTTCCCTCAACATGCCTGATCGATCACCCTTTATATTGATAAGTCCATCAAAATCAATCAAGAGTTGGTCAGAAATGTTGGAAGGGGAGGAAGGCAGAGGATCAACAGTAATACTGTATAACCTTGCCATACACTGAGAGGTACAATGCTATCAGTCTGATTAGAATACTACTAAATTCTTATTGAGACCAGATAGGCAAAACCGTAAAATCACTCACCACTACCCTATCAGTTTGCTTAATAATTTGCCATATTGGACTGTTATGTGTATTGGTAGTGTTCGTTTATTTTCTAAATACAAAACAAATGGGAGAAAAAGAGGAGTGCAGTAGAATCCCTCTATAGTAACTCCAAGGGTTTTACTATATCAGAAATGGTCATACTCAAGCACATTAGGTATACTATAGTACTGTATCTTAATTCAGTCAATAATTGGGACTCATTTTTTCTTTTCAATGCTTCATCAAGGAAGCACAGACCATGTTTAAGCTAGATCAAAATGCACAGTGCTCAATATGCAGGGATTTGTATGCAATAATCATGCAACAGCTTGCACAGGAAGCATAGGTCTCACCAGTTAATGCAGGTACAGTACTGATACTGTGCTCTCCTGTCCACATTTCTGTGCAGCCTGGGTGATACTGTAGCATTGCAGCCATGCACAAGCAAGTTAAAGATGATACGCAATTCCCTCAGCGATCAGGCAGCAGCTTACACAGGAAGCATAAATCTCACTGGCTAGTGCTTTTGAGTTAATCCACACAGGCCAAAAGCTACTTTGCATAGCTGATGTAGGAGTTTCCAATGGAAAAATAAATTAGGGAATGCATAATATGCAATTGTGAGTCACATGTGAAGTTTTTTTAAAATTAGTGTATCTGTAATCTGGACTTTTTCCCATTGTAAATTAACACCACATACCACAGCAATAGTAATTCAGGCTCTTAGATTGTAAGGTTAGGCTCACAGTGGGCATTGTGTTCCCTATAACAGGAGGAACACAATGCAATGAGAAAGCGGTGCTGAGCGTTATGCCCTCATTTTGTCGCGTCACATACAGTGAACCATACAGACAATAAAAAGTATGCTTCAGCATCACTGTTAACTATTGTATCGCAATGCACTGGCTACACTGTGAATGTTGCATAGATGGTGCGCATTACAATGCGGCCGTTATACTGCACTGCAACCAGCGCTGTGGAGTCAGTACAAACATCATCTGATGCCGACTCCCATTCCTCAGTTTATGAAACCACCAACTCCGACTCCAGATACCCATAATTGCACCAACTCCTCAACTCCCGACTCCACAGCCCTGACCGCAACGCACCACTGTGAACCTAACCTAAGTGATCTGCAAACTTGGCTCACCAGCTGTCAAGGAACTACAAGTCCCACAATGCATTTGCCTTTATGAATCAAGACTGTGGCTGTCAGACTCCTGCAATGCATTGTGGGACTTGTAGTTCCTTAACAGCTGGAGAGCCAAGTTTGCAGATCACCGAGTCCTAACCTAAGTGAAAGACTGGTAGTCACGATGCAATAAGAGCAGTGTGTTTATCTCATGTAATGGGAACATACCTGTACCTCTGTAGCTGCAAAACACAACAAAACCTCTAAAGTCAATTCAACCCAGGCCAGCACAATCTACCTTTCACTGAAATGTATCGGTGTGTACACTGTACATTCAGGAATAAGCTCTACCCCTTTAATAAAACATACCAATAAATAAGTAAACAAGAAAGTAAAAACATTACTAGAGGTGTGCATTGTACATGGATAAGAGCTGCTGCATTGTGCTCATTGCTTTTTCATAATTCTCCAGCTTTGCAACCAGGAAGACTGTAGATGAATAGCAAAATGTCCTTGTTATGTCAGGATGTATTATTTCAAGAGATTCAAGTAATTTGTCCTGCTTCAACCTAACCCAGTCTAATGAAACTCATGTCATAGTCAATCAAATATAACAGACAAGCAAAGAGGAACTTCATACTAAGTGGGTTATTTCATCAGCAACTTTACTAGCTTGAGTTGCTGGATTATTTGTGGTGCAATGGGCCTGATTTACTAAGATTCTATCAGGCTTCAGCTTCCTTGAGAACAAAAAAAGCATCCCACAAGCCTGAGATGATTTATATTACAAAATGTCTTCCGTTAGTTAACACTTTGCAACCCTTGCCTGGGTCCCATCAGTCCACTGGTAGGGTTGCTGATAAGCTGGTGAATTTGAAGCAAAAAAAAAAAAAATAGAAAAAAAAGCTTATGATATCAGGAATTGTATGTGTAGTACAGCTAAGAAGAAATAGCAGATTAGTAGCAAAGAAAGAAAGAGTATCATCTGTTTATTTTAAGTTATATAGCTTTTTTTATAATATTGCATCATACTGTTACAGTTGCAGTTTGAGGGCTTCTTCACAGTGGGACGTTGCGTTGTAATGCGATGTTAAAGCCGCATCGCAACATTACAATGCACTGCAAAAAAAAAAGTGGTAATGCACATTAACGCTGTGTTACCGTCACATACAGTAGGTACAGTAAAGCATACAGGCAATGAAAAGTATGCTTTCCTGTACCCGGTAACGTGTGCGTTTAGAGGTAACACACTGCAGCAGTGCATTGCCATAACGGTACACGTTACAATTAAAATCTAACTTCGCACTGTGAATGTCCCATAGGATTAGCATTACAGTGCGGTAAGCTGTGTTATAAGAGTTTATAACGCAGCTCCGCAACGTCCCACTGTGAATGTAGCCTTAAAACCACACTGTCTTTTAAGCTATAAAACAATGCAGAAATAATGTCCCTTTGAACTTTCCTGCACTTAAACCTGATCTCAAGCTATCCATATTCTATTATCGGTATTAGCCAGTTCCTCAATAATAGAATATTGGTAAGTTTACCGATAGTCTACTAGCAGCTACACCCAGCACCAAAAATTACCTCAGCACACATTTCAGCATACACATTAAAATGACCTTCACCCAAAGTCATTCTACCCAACATTCCGTAAGGTACAGTGAGGGCAGGAAAAGCCAAGTTTGCTCATGGGCATGGCATTAAAGGTTATGCAACATAGTTTTGTTGTAGAGCTAATTTTATTTGTATTACTGACCCTTTTAATTTACTCTAGCTACAATGTCTTGACCTGATATACTAATACCATATTTTTTTCCTAAATGTATTGTACAGTTGTCAATATTGCTGCAGTGTGAAATTTGTGTGCTTATATTACAGTCTGACAAACATTTTTGGCAAAGGAATCAAGGACACAGTCCTAATTATTT
Source organism: Hyperolius riggenbachi (assembly GCF_040937935.1). NCBI lineage: Eukaryota > Metazoa > Chordata > Amphibia > Anura > Hyperoliidae > Hyperolius > Hyperolius riggenbachi. The sequence goes on along the minus strand of NC_090650.1, from coordinate 314,520,186 downwards.
TTATAATAATTATTTGTATAATTATAACATTGCAACATAGTCACTTTGGTTAATCACAGTGATCATGTGATTAGGAGTCATATGACTGGCTTTCTGCCATCAGCTGATGTCAGTACTATCATCAGCAACATCAAAGCCATTGCAATAACAAGCAGCTGTAAACTTTATAGTTATTCATTCTAAAGCTGCCATTGCCCTGAACATGTACCCCAGTCGTGTCTTACAATGGGCCGTGGTGATGGGTATAACAAATCAACTATTTGACTATTATCCTTCTATGACTATTTCAGTTTGCAATCTGAATATCACCATAATGCAGATTCATATTGGCATGGGGGTAACAATCACCCCTGCGACCGCATGGGGGCCCTCCTCCTGCCTCTCACCAACCGCAAGTACAGCCAATTAGTAAAACACCTCCCCTTTCGCTCACTATAACAGTCCCCGCCCCCTCCTCCCGCTATGCAGAGTAAAAAGTAGAGGGAGTGTGTGTCATTTTTTCCTGCTTCCAGACGCTGCTTCCCAACAGAACACACTCTGCAGCCATTCGCTGGCTTCCAATAACATGACCCGTATGGGGTTTGGGGACCAATGCTATCATTTTTGCAGGGGGGGGGGCCCTTTTAAGTCTAGTTACGCACCTGCGTACAGACATAAGATGAACAATCTTACCAATTCATTTATAGTTAGATTGGGCAGCTATCTGATATCCTAAGCTCCTGGTCGTATTGCTGTCAGTTACAGAGTGAAGGGCAAGGATGAGGTTATACCCTTCATCAAGAAAGAGCGGCAGTGAAAATGCCTGCTGATTCTTTCTACTTATCTTTGCCATAGCAGTTCACATGCTCACTAGGCTTTTTTTTCATCTTTATTGATCAGAGTATTCAGAAAATGATTATTATGATTTATTGTAATTATATCACGCCAACATTACTCAGTACTGCACAATAGATAAATGGGGTTAACATACAAGGTAGGACATATAAGAAGCTCACATCAGAAAAACAAGATAATGCAAATGTCTCTCATAACAGTAATTATGTGTCTTTGGTAAAAATAGATTTTCTGTTCTAGTCCGTGAGAGGGGTGTCCAACAGTGAGATTGCACAATCAAGCTAGAAACACTAGAGGGGAGAGCCCTGCCAGAGGACTTACAATCTAAAGGGTAGGGGTAGAGAAACTATGCACCTGTTAAGAGGTTGTCCAGCAGAACGTTTTATGGTTATGATGCGACGATGTTGCCGAGCATGAAAAGGTGAGTCTTGAGGGCTTGTTTGAAGAAATTAAAGGTAGAGGCGAGTCTGAGGGATAGTGGGAGTGAGTACCAGAGAGTGGTGGCAGACCTAGTGAAGTCCTGCAATCATGCATGGGAGTGAGAAGTGCACAGGTCATTGGAGGATTGGACAGGGCAGGCCAGTATATGCCTGTGGACAAGATCAGAGATGTAGGTTGGGAAGGTTCTGTGCAACAATTTGTAGGCCAAGCACAGGATTGTGAAGTTGATCATGAAGCAGATGGGGAACTATGGGAGGGCTTTACAATGGGGAGTTGTGGAGGCACTGCGATGAGAGGAGTTGATCAGTCTGGCTGCTGCATTCATTACCGATTGGAGGGGGGTGATGCAGTACAGAGGGAGGCCTGATAAAAGGGAATTGCAATAGTCCTAGCAGGAGATGACAAGGGCATGGATGAGTTTTGGTGGTGTCAGGGGACAGGTAGGATCTGATCCTGCAGATGTTGCGGAGGTGGAAATAGCAGGATTGAGTAATACTTTGGATGTGGGGTGCGAAGGAGAGAGCCAAGTCCAGGGTGACAGCTAGGCAGCAGCAAAATGATCTTTGAGTTATCAAAATGGTAATATATGACAGGTTGTCAGTTAGAAACATATTCCATACTGTTATAACTAAGTCCAAATCAGGCTGTATGCATGTTGCATTGGTGTGACTGTAAAATGTATACAGCATAGGCTCACTACACAAATGTGGTTCTGGAAGTGTGCCTGGCTTTCAGCATGATTTGCATATTCGGGAGTGATGCATCATGGAAAACCACACCTAAAGAGAACCTGAACTGAAATTAAAAAGTCAAAATAACCATACACAGGTCATACTTACCTCCTGTGTAGTCTACTCCTCTATGTCTTTCTCCTCTCCTGCGTCCCATTTGTCCACTGTGATCAATGGAATTCACCATCCTCCATTTTGAAAATGGCCAATACTCCATAACAGCTTCCTGGTCACTACACTGTTAAACTGTAATATCACGCACTTGAGTCATAGGGAAACATGGACATTACCTTGCACATTCAGTTGTAACTGACAGCTGCTGATCTATAACTGACAGCAACTGGTATATTTCAGTTCTGACAAAATATTGTCAGAACTGGAAGGGATTACTGTAAGAAGAAAATGGTGAGCTTCTGAGAGGAACTGATGGTGAGGTTAGTATGTAATATTCATTTGCAGGTACATCATGTGTTTATTTTAAATAATTTTACTCACTTCAGGTTCCCTTTAAGCTGAATTATTGCAAATAGCTTTTGTTTTAAGAAGAAAAAATTACATGTAGCATTTAAAGAGACTCCGTAACAAAAATTGCATCCTGTTTTTTATCATCCTACAAGTTACAAAAGCTATTCTAATGTGTTCTGGCTTACTGCAGCACGTTCTACTATCACCATCTCTGTAATAAATCAACTTATCTCTCTCTTGTCAGACTTGTCAGCCTGTGTCTGGAAGGCTGCCAAGTTCTTCAGTGTTGTGGTTCTGTGATGCATCTCCTCCCTCCAGGCCCCTCTCTGCACACTGCCTGTGTATTATTTAGATTAGGGCAGCTTCTCTCTTCTCTTTTACAAGCTGGATAAATCCTCCTCTGAGCTGGCTGGGCTTTCACATACTGAGGAATTACATACTGTCTGCACTCTGCAGGAAGAAACAGCCTGACACTTCAGTGGAAGATAGCTGCAGGGGGAAAGAAACACACAAATGATCTCTTGAGATTCAAAAGGAAGGGTGTATACAGCCTGCTTGTGTATGGATGTATTTTCTATGTGTGGACATGCTGTACATCAACCTACTTCCTGTTTTGGTGGCCATTTTGTTTGTTTATAAACAAACTTTTAAAAACTGTTTTTAACCACTTTTAATGCGGCGAGGAGCGGCGAAATTGTGACAGAGGGTAATAGGAGATGTCCCCTAACGCACTGGTATGTTTACTTTTGTGCGATTTTAACAATACAGATTCTCTTTAAGCTTTCTTAGTAATAAGGCTTTCCGCTCTCTTTTAGCCCCTTATACTCTCCTAGAGGTTTTGGGTCACCATGAGCTTACTGGGTGTTCTGAACTAGAAGCCCGTCCTGATTCAACAGTAATTAGTACTCAGCAGAAAGCATAAGGTCTACACTTTGTCAACGAGTGCATAATTATTCCTCAAAGAGACCTATATATATTTTCCTATTTCCCCTCTGTTTTGGGTTTCTGGAAGGTACCTCTAGAGAGGTGGGCCAAGTAAAGAATAGAGTAAAGGTCAACCCTTGTTTTGCGTTGCTTAATAGTTTTAACTAATTAAATGCAAATACCCAGTGGCCTGCAACCATCAGTGGACATATAGTTTTCTGAAGACCCATAGGACTTTATCTTTATTTACAGAGAGAAGAGCCAGCGGGTCATTAAGTGTGAGCTTTAGATTTGTAGTGCAATAAAAGACAGAGCACACCGCCAACCAAAAAGTCTCAACAAATGAATTTTAGCATGGATGTTCATAGCTCAATCACTGACAGTTGTTATTTGCAGTGCCCTAAGGGCTACTGGATTATGTCTGCATTTTTGATAGCCCTTGGCTGTATGTATGCACTTTTCACTAACAAAACAGACGCTGCCCTTCCCTGGTTTCCAGAAACTAGATCTGAACTGAAAATAAAAAAAAAATCTGGCTTTTTTTCAGCTACCAACAAAAAGGAAATATTGAACCTTTAACATTTCCAGATCTCTTTTGCTTTCAGCATAGTTTGCTCACACAGATACAACTTTTGGCTGCATTGTGGCTGCATTGACTTCCTGTTTGACTGCCTCTATTAACAATGAAAAAAGAGCAAAAACCCATAATTGCAAAAGTATAAATCCATTTATTACTAAATAATCTATAAAAGACAATGCGGTGTATGCCCCAAAGTGCAACCCCCCCATAAAAGGACCCAGGGTACAAGCCCCAACACCACCCATAAGCAATACCCCTGACATGGGAGAAAAAACACCACAGGTAAACCTCCCTGCCTTCTACCCTCAGAGCTCTCATAAAGCAGGCCTGCCTAATAAAGTTCTTAGTGCTGTCAGCAAAGCAACATACTATGTAGCATCTAGCTGGAGAAGTTCATATTATGGTGAGTAGCACAATTCCTGCATGCAGACTAAAAAAGCAAAGCGCCATCATTCAATTCACTAACACTGATGAAATTTCTCAGTCTCTCCAATAATGATGGCACAAATTCTCATCCAGCACAATCATTATGCACAGCTTAGGCGGCAGGTAACAGTTCATGATTCAAATGTATGGACATAGTATGATTGTAATCCAAAATGGGGTTATACTATGGCTTACCAGCACCCTCCTGGGTGCACTGTAGTGGTGTTGCAGCAAAGAATCCAGGCTAGGTGGCTGAGTCACCACAGAAAGAGAGTCCAGATAGCAACCTGGTTTCCTACCCTGTCAGGGACGTCTCCCTGTCACAGGAAAAAGCTGATGCGGAGATAGCAAGGGGGACACAATTTTTGATGCCTCTATTAACAGTTTAAATTCACAAAAATGACAACTGGGCACAGGCAGGTTCTAAGCAGGCTTAGCACCATATGTATCCACGTTTATCTCATGTCACATGTCAGTTCAGGTAGCCTTTAAAATAAGTGATAAACAGCTGTCAGTTTTGGAGTTTGTAACTAGTACAGCATTGCTTTTGTGATGTCTAAAGTAAAGACGTTGTAAGCATTTTCTTTTTCATAGGGGCACTATGGAAAAAAAATAAATTTGAAAACCATTTGTACAAATTTCTCCCAGAGTAAATGCACTGCCATTTTTCGCTTCCTAGCCATCACTTACAATCGGTATTATTATAATCTGAAAGCGCTGAATCTCTTATCTTCAGGTTTTGGATTAGTCCATCTCATCATGGGGTAGTCTCAAAGGTTTTTTTAATGGTTTCAAAAGCACTTATTGGAAAGGATCTATACAAATATGGCAGGTAAGCTGCCTACTCACATGTACACTATTCTGGCAGCTGAAATGTAACTTTGCCATTCAAGGAGTGCTTTTGCAAATACATCCTAAGAAACACCCAGAATTTTAGAATTGGTGAATCACAATGCCTACTGTAGGTGACAGCTACATAGGAAGCAACAAAAAATACATATTGCGCTTACTCTGGGACGATTGTACATCTTATATGGAGTCTTTAACATGAATTTAACAATTTACATTTTTTGTACTCCTTCAATGGCGCTCTTTGCTTTCAGACTTTGCAAGAAAGGAAGTTCCAGTACAACACTATGTAGGCCTCAATTCACTAAGCTTTATCAAACACTTTATCAAACGTTTGATAATTTACCTCATGGGTAAAATCTAATTTTGAATTCAATAAGGTGTTATATATTTATCTAATGCTTTATTGATAAAACGTTCAATATATCTATAACACCTTTGTGAATTCAAAATTAGATTTTACCCATGAGGTAAATTATCAAATGTTTGATAAAGTGTTTGATAAAGCTTAGTGAATTAAGGCCATAATAGTGTAGAAAAGGGTGGAGAAAAGTGGATCTTCATAAAAATGGCTAATATTACTATAAGGACATACAAGTGACAAGTCATCATTGTGGTTGTGCCTTCTTCATCTGTTTATACAACATGGAAGAAAATTACACAGCTGTTCTGTTTCACTTAATAGTCACTGAACTGCAAGGAATTTCCTTCTTCCAGATTAAATATAATTATGCTACATCTAGAAGAGACTCTTAGTCCATCAGCTTCATGCTGTGTTCCTAGAATGTACCATCTATTATTTGCATGTAAGAAAATAGAATATCCTCTACAGTGGGCTGTATAATGAAGCTTAACCTTGGCCTGGTAGGATACAGCATTTTTAATAATTTGTGTAAGGCCTTTACGATAAAACCAGTGTTATAAATTAAACAAAAGGAAAAGACTAATGAATGGGAAATACAAGATCATGAAGTGAATGAATAAAAAAAGAGAAACCCAGTGGCTCAGTGCACTAGGGATCTAAGATTTAATTTGTACTAGAGACATTATCACTGTTGCCCTTTCAACCAAACTGGCAACTGTCATAACAGCGATGACACCTCCGGTCTACCCAAATAAGTTAAAGGGACTCCGAGCAGTGCAGAAACTATGGAAAGATGCATATCATTTTAAAGCTCTCTTCCTCCTCTTTCCAATGATATATAAACCGCCACCCTACGCCTTTTAGTTTTCGCTGTTTTCGCGATTGAAATTGCAGGGGCCGCGATTTCAATCGCAAAAATAGAGAAAACTAAAACGCGTAGGGCGACGATTTAGGTGTCGTCAGAAAGAGGAGAAAGAGAGCTTTAAAATGATATCCATCTTCCCATAGTTACCTTGTATTACACAGGACGACACTTTCCCCAGTGTCAGCAGCTCCATTCTGCTGAATGGAGCTGCTGACTTTGAGAAAAAGTCGCCCTGTGTAATACAATATAACTATGGAAAGATGGATATCATTTTAAAGCTCTCTTTCTCCTCTTTCTGACGACACCTAAATCGTCACCCTATGCCTTTTAGTTTTCTCTATTTTCGCGAAAACTAAAAGGCGTAGGGCAGCGGTTTGTATATCATTGGAAAGAGGAGGAAGAGAGCTTTAAAATGATATGCATTTTTCCATAGTTTTTGCACTGCTCGGAGTCCCTTTAAAGATAGTAGATAGTAGAGGAAGGGCTGCTGGTGGCAAGGGGTGGGGCTTCTGTTAATCAGGGAGGGGCTTCCAACATCACGTCACTGTAAAAGTTATGCTCTGTATTTTGGGCACCAGGTAATTCCATTATTTAAATATCATGAATGGTATTTAAATAACGAGTTAGCATTGGACATTTGTGTGTTGCTATTTCAGTAGCTTCCTAATGCTAACTTCCCCCTACCCTATCCTCTAACGCTAACCTTCACTACCAATGATTAAAGCTAACCTCCGGCCTATGTTCACTTAACACGAACCTCCCCACCTATGTCTTACACTAACCCCCCACCTATGTCTTACGCTAACCCCACCACCTATGCTTAACACTAACCTCCCCCATACCTATGCCTAACACTAATCTCTCACATGTACCTAACACTATACCTGAGCACTGTACCAATACCTCTTAGTCGCAGCCGATACTGGTATTCAGCTATTCATATAGCTGACACAATTACTTGACCATATGCACACTGCAATGATCTGGAGTTTGGCTATACAGTAGCCGAATTCTGGCACCGGTTTTCACCTCCGCTGCAAGAATGCCACGAGCTTCGGTATAAGATAACTTAACTCCTGCACCCCTGGTGCCCAATTTCTACAGTTGGTGCACTATGGCTGCAAGCGGGGAATTTATCTATATGAGAGCTGTACTATTTGCTGCCAAATTATACATGTAATTGCAGACAGGGAGGGAAAAGCCCGCCTTGCACATCCAAATTAATCTTACATTGCCTTGCATGCGCTATTCAAATTAAATTTGATACAATTGTTGATAAAATTTTTACAACTTCAACTGTAAACTTTGAAAAGAAAAAAGTAGTCACAAGACATTCAATCTTTTTTTAGTTTTCACTAGACTTTAAGCATTGCTGTCATGTTTTTAGCCTACTATTGTTCTATTGTACCTTAGTACATGCACATCTTCACTCAGTGGGGTGACACTGCACTACAGGAGTGCTGTATAGCCCTGCATCTTGGCTGTAACTGAGCAGTGTGTACTGATCAATGGAGAGGAGCAGTGAGGTGATGGGGCAGCAAACAAGCAAGCGACTTCTGGTTGTACATCCACTAATCTCTTGGTCAAGCCAGGGCTGATTGGTCACATTCCCTCTACTGTGTGTATGAGGATTTACTTATAGCCTACAACTTTAGTCTCCTAAACTGCCAAGCAGGGCCGGCGCTGCCATAGAGGCAAAGGTGGCAATTGCACCAGGGCTCTCGACCTCTGCAGAGGCCCCGCGCCACCGATCCTGCCAAATGCTGTCTACTCGCACTGCCCCCAGTGCCCTTGCCTGTGAAGCTGCAGCAGTAATTACTCACCTGACCTGGTGGGCGGTTGCACAGTCTGTGTATTCTTAGCCATGATATCCTCCTCCTTCTCAATGACCTGGCACGAGTTATGTGTAAACACGCCGGGTCATAGAGAAGGAGGAGGACAGTGTGGCTAGAGTGCACGCACTGTAGAGCTGCCGCCCGCCGAGACCGGTGAGTAATTACTGCACCTTCAAACACAAGTGCCCCGGAAAGGTGATCGGTAATGGCCAATGGGGGGGGTCGGGGGTTGTTAATGTGTCCGGGTAGGTGGCTCCCTGCTTCAGTTTGCCCCAGGGCCCCCGGAGCCCCTTAAGCCGGCCCTGTTGCCAACCGCTCGATTTGAATTTCTATTGTTAGATCTTTGATAACTGGCAGTCAAACACTAGCTATAAACTAGCAATTAATGTGTCAGATTGCAGCATAGACCTGTATTTTAGAAAAAAAAATTGATTTTAAAGAGACTGTAACAAAAAAAAAGTTCCCCTGGGAGGTATTCACCTCGGTAGGGGGAAGCCTCAGGGTCCCAATGAAGCTTCTCCCTCCCATGTAGCTGCAGGCAATCCAGCACTGTCTCTTCCGAAGTGTCCCGCAATCCTGGCTCGACAAGCCTGACAAGGTTTGATATATTTAACTTCCCTGGCTCCAGCAGGGGCGCTGTTGCAGCTCTCAGCATGGAGATAGGCGGAAATAGCCGATCTCTGTCAGGTCTGCTCTACTACGCAGGTGCGGGAGACTGCGTAGTAGAAGAAATTGTCTAGTTCTGCCTATATCCGAGCGGAGAGCAGATACTGCGCCTGCACTGGAGCCGGGAAAGTAAATATTTACATCCCCGCTGTTCTGAGGGGCACAGCGAGACCACCGTGGGACACAGGAGGACGGGGGAAGCCTAGATAGGATCAGGAGGCTTCCTCCACCCGAGGTGAGTACCCCCCAGGGGAACTTTTTTCGTTACAGGGTTTCTTTAATTGACTACTAAGGAGCTGAAGTTTTCTCCATGAAATTTCCTGAGGTGGTGGAAGAGCCCTGGGGCCCCTACCTAACTTGTGAACCAGTGTGTGGTTTTCATTTATATTTCTGCAGCTCCGCTTGTGAAGGTCAGTGATAGGGAGGAGGGCATGAGAGGGACACCTGCAAGTGGTGCCTCCTGATGGTCACATAATCTACAATTATGTGCGAACGAGCTATCCTGTCTATGGCCAAATCTTTACAGCTCCTGCTATATTTGGTACTGCAGACACAGGTGCAAGTATGTTAATGTTAAGCATCATAGATGAGCTGTACAGGGAAGACTGTGACACTTCTTATGGTGGCCACTAATGATCCAATCTTTTTCATCCAATCTTACCATTTCTATGTAATATAAGGGAACTGCCTACATTAATCATTCAATATATTCACTCAATTTACCCTTATACTACATAGATTTGGTAAGATTGGATGAAAAAGATTGGATCATTAGTGGCCACCATTAGGAATGTGGAGAAGCTTCTCCGCGTTGCTAAGCAACAATACTCTCTGCATATGCTCCGCTATCAGCCTTTTCCCAGGCTGACTGGAATTGAATAAACTTCAACAACTTAAAGGTGACAAACTTGTCCTTGCAAAGTACAGAAAACTTTTGCGCCTCTTTATAAATTGCAATCTCCGCTACAGCTATACAGGTTTAATGGCACAACATTGCATAGAAGTGTCAAATTAAGGTGACACATTGCAGCAATTTAGAAGAACACTAAATTCTCAATAAGTAGGGGTGTAACAATAGTTCAACCCCCTCCCCCCCCCAACTCATGCCATTGCATTGTTAAAGAGACAATGAAGCGAAAAAAAACATTATGATATAATGATTTGTATGTGTAGTACAGCTAAGAAATAAAACATTAGGAGCAGAGACATAAGTCTAAAATGGTTTCCAGTACAGGAAGAGTTAAGACACTCTAGTTGTTATCTATGCAAAACCACCCATTCAGCTCCACCACTTTCAAAGTAGCAGAGAGCTCTGTTATCTGAAGTTTATTATCTCAGCTCTCAGGCTTTTTCTTCTGCAGAGAACAGTTCAGGACAGGTGAAAAGTTCACAGCCTGCTCTGTAAAAATCATTTAGAATGCTGAGTAGTGGGGAAACTGCAAATATTAGAGAATGATGCAATGTTATAAAAAAAAACACTATATAACTGAAAATAAAAATATGAGGATATTTTCTTTGCTTCTAATATTCTAGTAATTATCCATACTACACAACCAATTCATTATATCATACATTTTTTTTTGCTTCAGTGTCTCTTTAAAGGGATACTGTAGGGGGGTCAGGAGAAAATGAGCTGAACTTACCCGGGGCTTCTAATGGTCCCCCACAGACATCCTTGTGTTGGCGCAGCCACTCACCGATGCTCCGGCCCCGCCTCCAGTTCACTTCTGGAATTTCTGACTTTAAAGTCAGAAAACCACTGCGCCTGCACGCCCGTGTCCTCGCTCCTGCTGATGTCACCAGGAGTGTACTGCGCAGATACAGACCATACTGGGCCTGCGCTGTGCGCTCTTGATGACATCAGCGGGATCGAGGACACGGCAACGCAGGCGCAGTGGTTTTCAGACTTTAAAGTCTGAAATTCCAGAAGTGAACTGGAGGCGGGGCCGGAGCATCGGTGAGTGGCTGCGCCAACACAGGATGTCTGCGGGGGACCGTTAGAAGCCCCGGGTAAGTTCAACTCATTTTCCCCTGACCCCCCTACAGTATCCCGTTAAGGTAGCCATACATCAGGTGATTTGGTGGCTAATTGACCATCCGATTCAATGATTACAATCAAATCGGATGAAAATCGGTGCCACCTAGAGCATGCCTGATCGATGATGCGACCAATTTCGGGACTAAATTGGTCGCATGTATTGATCGGACATGCTTCAAGATGTTGGGCCGACCTGCTTGATTGGATGTGCGGATAATGTTGTGCGATATCGGGATGAGCAGCAAATGAGACGGAATCTCTGGTGTGTTCACCCCTAGTGTAAAATGTGCCCCCGATGCCTGTGCATGAATACTTTACCTGTAGTGTCCACTCTGTCTCCACACTCTTCCTCAAACTCCCGCAAGTGAAGTCACACACACCCACGTTACGCTGGCAACCACATGGGACACATTTGTGTGAGGAAGAGGACAGAGCCAGCGGCGGACACAACAGGTTAAAGGGACTCCGAGCTCAACTTAAAAAGGAAAATAGTACTCACCCGGGGCTTTCTCCGGCCCAGTGCTGGTCGGGAGGTCCCACGACGGCGTCCTGGCTCCTCTCCTAGGCCCCGCTCCAGAATGGCTGCCCGGCGGCGGCCCGGCGACACTCGGCCGAGTGTCGGTCTCCTTCTTCCGCGTATGACGCAGCTGACGTCACCACGCCGGCCGCCTCGCGTCATCACGGCGGTTGGCGTGAAAGTACAGCGCATGCACAATTAAAGCGCGCATGCGCCGTACTGCCACACCGGCCGGCGTGATGACGCGAGGCGGCCGGCGTGGTGACGTCAGCCGCGTCATACGCAGAAGGAGAAGCCCGACACTCGGCCAAGTGTTCCCAGGCTGCCACCGGGCAGCCATTCCGGAGCGGTGCCTAGGAGAGGAGCCAGGACGCCGTCGTGGGACCTCCCGACCAGCACTGGGCTGGAGAAAGCCCCGGGTGAGTACTCATTTTCTTTTTAAGTTGAACTCGGAGTCCCTTTAAGTCTTCATGCACGGGCGACGTGGGGTGTGGCACATTTTACACTAGGGTGGGCACCGGAGGCGGCGGCGTCACAAGGCCTATTCCCGCAAGATTTCATGCTGAAATCAGTCGGAATTGGCCTGCGGTGTATGGGCAGTGGGCAAATATCTCTGATCAGATTCGATCAGAGAGAGATCTGTCTCTTGGTCGGATCTGTCAATCATTGCTAGATGTATGGCCATCTTTAGGGTATTGAATTTAGCCAAACAAAGCCTCTAGCTGTTGATTAACTAACCACCTGCCAGCTAATTGATCAGTTTTGATAAGTTCAGTTTTTTCTTCCTGGTTTAGAGTAAATTATTATGCCAGGAGAAAATGTTGCTCTTCACCATTGGATCGAATTTTTAAGAAAATGCTCCACAGTAATTGAAAATTAAGACATTCTATTACAAAAAATGTAGCAGCCTTAACCATACTGAATATACAAATTTGGTACAATGCTTATCTCAGCACTTTCTTACATTTCCACTTCTCTGTCTGAGCTGTCACGAAAATGTAAATATTGATTTCCAAGGAGAACTTCTATAATCCGCTAGAAACTGCCCAAATTAAACTGCACTGAGGCCAGGGCATGCTCGCCTACCCACACATGCACGCACAAACGCTTTCCCTCTACCCTCCTCCTTCTCCCTCTTAGAAAACACTGAATACAGTGAGTTGACAATAAATTCATAGCGTCCAATGCAGCTGAGTTCACTGACATTTTCTGTAAGATGTTTATACAAGGAGGTCAGTGAAGCAAGAACTTCACAATTTCATAAGACTCCTTCAAAATTGTACATCAAGACATGTCAGCAGTGTTGTGCTTCTCCCTAATTGCTATAGAGTCGGATCTTTTATCATACAGTCAGAGTAAACTTACATCCAAAGCTGAAAATAGCCCAAGTACATGAGTCATTTTTAGAATGTTACCATCACCACAGAAACTGCTATTGAAACTAAGCATAGCAAAGAACTTTTACACAAGACTTTTATAGAAAATACTGATTGTGGTGAAACCTCGTCACTGCAAAGCATAATTTCAGCCTTTAGTATGCTGACACTAACAGGCAATCAGTATAAAGTGCAGGGAATCAAGGAATCAGTTTTATTTTGTGTAATTTTGTGCCAACTTTAGCAGTTAATAAGTAGAACCCCAGTATGAACTATCAACACCACAATTGCTATACATGTTAATGAGAAATGTGGCAAGAGGGGAAACATTTTTCAAAAAGACCTAGTGTGGTTCTTGAGAAAATCTATTTTAAAAATGCAAAGGTGAATAGTTTTTTAAACTATAATTTTTCCTAGTTTAAAACATTTTTAAAATCAGTTTTCTAGAAAACTAAAGTTTTTTTTTTCTTCACTTGCTTCCACTCTTCCCCTTAACATACATACATAGCAATTTTGGTGATAGCTTGTATGGGGCCTTTGCTATTAACCCCTAAAGTTAGCATGAAATTACGCAAAATAATGAATGGATTATCCAAAATTAATTTAAATTCCAAATTGTAATTATGTATGGCCATAATTGCAAAATTGTATGTGAAAGGTCCAGTAATCGCAATTGGCACATTATAATCATCATTAGCAGAATACCGTTAGTGTGTCATATCCTCTCATGAGATTGCGGTGAGGGGGACACTCAGTAGACTACTTAAACAAAAAAACAAAGAAATTAAACAGAAAGTACACAGAATCTAAGACGAACATCAATTGTGTTGTCAATGATTAATATTGATCTTTTGAATAGGAGTATTTCTGTTACAATAGCTTTAGTGAGAGCAAGGCTTAGGGTGGGCTGAAGCCACAGTCTCATTGCCACCTGCAACCTGGCAGCCTTGGAGATACAGTATGTAGAGATGGCCAGAACCTTTCGCGCGCGAACGCGAGCTCGTGCCAAATCGCGAACTTTATGCGAGTTTGACTACACCAATGGGCTAAACTTTGACCCTCTACATCACAGTTAGCAGACACATGGCAGCCAATCAGGCTGCACTCCCTCCTGGAGCCCCCCCCCCCCCCACCCTTATATAAGGTAGCAGCGTTGGCCATTTTCTCACTCTGTGTGCTGCTGTTCTGTATTAGTGAGAGAAGGGAGAGACATTGGAGAGATAGGGAAAGCTCTTTTGAGAGCTAATGTTCTTGTGATGTGTTTTTTTTTGTGTGGCCCACTGACACTGCATATAGAGCCCTGTCTGTCGCAGCTGGCCCTTGCTAATTGCTATACTGTGCCAGGCCCAGCACATTCAGTGCCTCGTGTGACTGCTGCACATTGTATTATAATACCAGTCACTGTATACCTTTCCCTGCACCTGTGTGACCGCAGGGAGTTTTATATACCAGTTGCTGCATACCTTTCACTGCATCTGTGTGACCGCACGCTGTTTTATATACCAGCAGACAGTTCATCCATTTTCACTGCACCTGTGTGACTGCACATTGTTATACCAGCAGTCACTGCATACCTTTCACTGCACCTGTGTGACTGCTGCACATTGTATTATAATACCAGTCATTCACTGCATACCTTTCACTGTGTCTGTGTGACTGCACACTGTTTTATATAGCGGTCACTGCAGCCATTTTCACTGCACCTGTGTGACTGCACATTGTTATACCAGCAGTCACTGCATACCTTTCACTGCACCTGTGTAACTGCACATTGTATTATACCAGTCACTGCATACCTTTCACTGCATCTGTGACTGCACATTGTATTATACCGGCAGTCAGTGCATACCTTTTACTGCACCTGTGTGACTGTACATTGTATTATACCAGCAATCAGTGCATACCTTTCACTGCACCTGTGTGACTGCACATTGTATTATACCAGCAGTCAGCCAGGCCGCAATTTTTCTAAAAAGGCGATACCCAAACTGTACCGTGATGTTGAAAGGCAAGTGGTGTCATCTCTGGCACACAGCGTTGGGTCAAGGGTCCATCTGACTACAGATGCCTGGTCTGCAAAGCACGGTCAGGGCAGGTACATTACTTATACAGTGTGGTGGTAACGGTTTCTCAGGCTCCCACTTCGGACCGGAATTGAACCCTGATTTCCTGGCCATTACTCGTGGTCATCATGGTGCAGAAAGTATCAAAGAGTTGTTCACACAGTTGAATGAATGGCAGACTTGTCCTCCATAACAGATTCCCGTTAAAGTATTTCAAGTGTACTCATCATTATACAGGGCCTCGAAAGAGTCCTGTATTGTTATTTTTCCTCAATACCTCCCCGAGTCAGGACTTGCGTGCCGTGCCTGCTGCCTTCCTTGGATGTGTGGTGGTAGCAGTTTCTCACGCTCCCACTCCGGACCGGAATTCGAAAGCCGATTCCCCGGCCGTACCCTTTCTTTAACAATGGTAGAGAAAGAACCATCGACAGTCTGAGCAGTAATGAACCCCTGGACTACTGGGTGCGCAGGCTTGACCTGTGGCCAGAGCTGTCAATTTGCCATCCAACTTCTGGCTTGCCCTGCCTCAAGCATCCTAGAAAGAACCTTCAGCACAGCGGGAGGCATTGTCAGTGAAAAGAGAAGTCGCTTAGGTCAAAATAAGTGTTCAAGAGAATCTGAAGCCACATTAAAAAAGCCCTTTTAGCTTATATTCAGAAGGGGCATATTTGCCCCTGCTCAAAATGCTGCTATCCCGCAGCATAACGATGGGTCTTTACCCCCCAAATCCCCCATGCAAAATCCACGACTTTCTTGGTCGTGGATTTTGCTGCCCCTGTGCACTTCCGTGTGAGGCAGGGCTATGAGCTGCAGCCCTGCCTCACACGCGTCTATCAGTGGCGGATCTCCGCCTCTTCCCGCCCCTCTCAGTCTTCTTTCGCTGAGACTGAGAGGGGCAGGGGAGAGGCGGAGATCCGCTGCTCACAGACGCGAGTGAGGCAGAGCTGCAGCTCATAACCCTGCCTCACATGGAAGCGCTCCCCGGGTACCACGGAGGGGATTTGGGGGGTAAAGACCCCTCGTTATGCCGCGGGATAGCGGCGTTTTAGCAAGGGCAAATATGCCCCTGCTGAATATAAGCTAAAAAGCCATTTTTAATCTGACTTCAGATTATCTTTCAGTACCTCACCTTTTTTAAAATGAGGCATGGATCCCGGAGGGCTACTGCCTCCCCGAAGACTAAGTCAGTCCCCACACACACAGCATCTCTGCCTGCACGCCGTGTGACTGCCTTCCTGAAGACTAAGTCAGTCCCCACACAGCATCTATGACTGCCTGCCCCAAGACTAAGTCAGTCCCCACACAGCATCTCTGCCTGCCGCTAGACTTCCTTCTCTGCCACCACCAACAGGGCCCAGGACTCCAGGTGGATTCCTGAACAAAAAGAATAATAATCTTTCTGGTGCGTGTACATGCCTGCCTAATTTTTCTGGATGCACTGGGGCTGCAACAACAAAACAAAAGGCATGTACATGTGTCAATTCCCCTTCGTGATCGTTACCTTGCCGCGGTGAAGAGGCTTGCGAATCACAATGAAGCAATGACCTATATGAGTGTGTTGGGGGGCACACCCAAGAAAATAAGGTCGTTGCTTAATTGTGGACAGACCAAATTCGATCAGCTGGACAATCACTGTTCTGTCATTGAGCTACCTCAACCCGACCATATGGGCTTGAGAACCGCCATCACTTGCACTCTCGCCATCGTGCGCACCAGTCCAGCACGGCTATCACTACACAAACAGCTGTTTGCGGTGCGTTACACAGTGAGTTTGGTCTGTCAGTGTGAAGCAGTACACAAATTACACTACCTGATTGATGTATACACACGCAAGGTGTTTTAAAGCACTTTATGCCTCCAATTTAGCAATGCAATGTGATTTCTGCTCTTAAAACCCTGCTGTGCGTCAAATCCGTAATTTTCCCCGGGACTTTAGGCGTGTATCCCATTCCGCCATGCCCCCCTCCAGGTGTTAGATCTCTTGAAACATCTTTTCCATCACTTTTGTGGCCAGAATTAGTGTTTGTAGTTTTGAAAGTTCGCCTGCCCATTGAAGTTTATTGTGGTTCGTGAAGTACGCCAGTTTGGGAACTTTTGCGGAAGTTCGCGTTCGAGGTTCGCGAACCGAAAATCAGAGGTTCGAGCCATCTCTAACAGTATATTGTGCAAGACAAAGTTGTGGATATTTCCAACTCTAACGCTTAAAGGTAGCATCAAAGGATCAGGGGAAGTGACTTTCTAGTACGGTATTGATAAGTGAAGCAATGTTTGACCACTATAGCTTAGCCACTGGACAGAACCCCGATGTATGAGCAAAAGTGCCAACCTGGCCACATCGCCTAAAGATTAAGTTATATTTGTTGGAGGAAATGGCATGAAGTCGGTCAGGAAGGAATAGGAATGGTAGACCCTGCGCCAGTCTAAGGCAACATTTTGCTCATCGTTCTACTCTAAGGAAGAGGCCCAGGTCAGACTCCCACTGGAGCATAGGATTAAGTTTTTTGACCTCCAGCAGTTTAGAGATATCAGAATAGAGATAAAATATTAGCCCACCCTCAAGTGGCCTAAGTTCAAACCATGGCCCATATGCAATTCACTTTTCTCCTGAGTAGTAGAAAATGTTTCAACTTCATTTTAACTAGTTCACCACTAAGGGGGGTTTCCCCTTATGGACCAGAGCAATTTTCACTTTTAAAGAAGTCCTCCCATTTATTCACCAATAATTATATCACTTCTTATCACAACAAAATTATCTATACCATGTTTTTTTTTTTCACCCAAATTAGGCTTTTTGTGGGCAATACTTGTTTCCAGTAATTACTGTATTTTCTATGCAAGGTAATGTCCATATTTCCCTATGGCTCAAGTAGGTGATATTACAGATTAACAGTGTGCTGACCAGGAAGCTGTTAGGGGGTAATGGCCATTTTTAAAATGGAGGAATGAAAATTCCATTGATCACAGTGGACAAACAGGACGCAGGAGAGGAGAAA
This sequence comes from Hyperolius riggenbachi, assembly GCF_040937935.1. Taxonomy (NCBI): domain Eukaryota; kingdom Metazoa; phylum Chordata; class Amphibia; order Anura; family Hyperoliidae; genus Hyperolius; species Hyperolius riggenbachi. Next base: position 314,502,219 of record NC_090650.1, on the reverse strand, counting down.
GAGACTGAGGAGCAGACTACACAGGAGGTAAGTATGACCTGTGTATGGTTATTTTCTATATTTTATTTTCAGTTCAGGTTTTATATATATATATATATATATATATATATATATATATATATATATATATATATATATATATATATATATATATATATATGTATATATATATATATATATATATATATATATTATACATACATACCTCATCAACCTTATCAACATTACAGTGGATGTTTTGTTGCATTACAATAAATACCATTTGCTTGAAAGACAAATACATAAACATTCAGAATTAGTCTCATTGATCCAGCTACCCATGCTTGCATGCCTTCAAGCCACCCTTTAAATTTGCATTGTGCATTATAGCGATGGCTACATTTCTATTTCAGAACTAAGACGTTCAGATGAACAAGCACAGAATGTTCTTCTAACATGCCAGTACAGAGCTCGCATGACCCATTTGACTAGCTAGCTAGGATGCTAAATAGTAGCCTTTAAAATGCAAAGTGAACCTTCTGCGCGCTTTGTCTGTGAACGCTATGAGGCAGCCTCGCCAGCAGGTGAAAATTCTTACGACCAAATATAGCTGTTTCACAGACGCAAGAGGTGCTGAGTAGGAGGAAGTACTGAAAGAAAAGAAGAAAGGCTAATAATGCCACCTTATTTGAATATATTGTGTATTGCATTTTCCTGTATGTTGTACATTTTGGTCTTCTGCAGGCCTGCTGTTAGCAGGGATATATGGCCATTGTTTGAGAGCAAATCATTTCTTTCAGCTGCCAGAGCAACTTTCTATGTGTTTAGTGCTTCTGAAAATGTACTGTGCATTTATATACAGCATTTAAGATGTATGAATACTTTCCACTTGCATAAAAGTGACCTTAATTTCTTTCCTCCAAAACTCCAATACAACGGTAGCGCAGCTCTTAATAATTATATGCACAAGGTTTGCTAATGTTTAAAAGGGATTTGAATTGTGAAGGATGTATTTAGAGCTTGTGTATCAAGCTGCACACAAAGGCGAACGACCATGTACAAATGTCACATACCTAAATTATTACTGTTAAGTTTATCTATATTTCCAAGAAAGGGAAACATGCTATAATCTCCTGATCCCTTCCAGAGTTTCTGTTTACCAAAACATGGAAGAGGGGTTGCTGCATATGCAACAGGAGGCTGGAAATTTAAAGCATTCCTAAACTGAAAAATAAGTTAATATAAACATACACACATCATACTTACCTCCTGTTATTCTGCTTATCAATCTCTTTCTCATCTCCTGTTTGTCCACTGTGATTGATGGAATTCTCCATAAATCTTAAAAATGGCGATGACCGTATAACAGCTTCTGGGTCAGTCCTCCGTTAAACTGTAATATTGCCCACTTAAACCAAAGGGAAACATGGACATTACCTTGCACATCAGTTGTCCTTTCAGTTATAACTGGCAGCAAGTGATGAAGTGGAAATGGGCCCTAAGGCTTTTTAGTTCAGACAAGATCTTGTTGGAACTCGAAAGAATCATTGTTAGAAGAAAATGGCGAACTTCTGAGAGGAACTGACAGCGCGATAAGTATGAAGTATTTATTTGCAAGTATTATTATTTAGTTATTATATAACGCTGACATCTTCCCCAGCGCTGTACAGAGTATATTGTCTTGTTAATTAACTGTCACTCTGACGGGGCTCACAATCTAATCCCTGTCAAAGTAATATGTATGTAATGTGTAGAGTATATACCATGATCTAGGGTTAATTTTTAGGGGGAAGCAAATTAACTTCTCTGTATGTTTTAGGGATGTGGGAGGAGACTGGAGTGCCCGGAGGAAACCCACACAGACACGGCGAGAACAAGGCAAGTTCGCTAACCACTACGCCACTGTACTGCTCCAAGTACATCATGTGTTTAGTATAAATAAAACTCTTTTCTCTTTTCAGGTTCACTGTAAGAGACTGTAAGGCTGCTTCCACACAGGGACAATACAGGCGCACGTTAGTGCAGCCTGTAACGCTCCCCCAACGCACAGCAATGTAACACAAGTGGGCTGTTCACACTGCCCAAGTTGCGTTACATGTAACGCTGCACGTTGTAGTAAAAGTGCAGCATGCTGTGCGTTCTAGCAGCTTTAGCCGTGTTAGACTGTTTGCACATGCTCAGTGGGGGATGGAGAGGAGGCGGGGAGATGCCGCTACAGTAGCCGCGCACATGGCTACTTAATATGCACTGCACTGCCGGCCACTGATTGGCCGGCGGGACCACGTGATGCGGAGTGTCTCGTTCCGCATCACGTGGTCCCGTCGGCCAATCAGCGCCACTCTGGGAGACCTTATGCGGATAGAGCCGCCTAACGCGGCTCACTCTACCGTCCTCTCCCGCACCACCATGTGTTGCGTTAGGGCCACGTTATGCGACCATAACGTCCCCTAAAACGCAACGTCTTGGTGTGTAAGTAGCCTAAATAGGGGGAGACGCATGGAATAGGGAAGCTACACATGAAGAGAGAGACTGCTGTACATGGATGCTACAAGTAAAAGTGGGGGCTGTACATAGAATGTGAAGGGAGGTGTTTCACAAGAAAGATGGCCTAGAGGCAGAAAAAGTATAAATAAATGGATTAGCTTGAAAATGAAGTTCTGTCTATAGCACTGAAACATGGCTTTGTCTGTATCCACATTGCATAATTTAAAAGAACTATTGAAATTGAAGATTGTGCCGGTTGTCCTTTTCTGAATTGAATGACATGTAATGGAATGCTATTTCTGAAAACAAAACCTGCAGTATTACATAATATGACCTTCTATAAGAGATTGATGAATACAATCTCAGTGTTCGAGTAACAGGCTATCAGATTTCAGCCACTTAGAATGCTAAGGGCCTCTTCAGAGGAGTATTGAACCTGTGAACATTGGGACTATTGCTAATTACTCAAAACTGCATAGCTAACAAGGGTGTAAATGCTAAAACTACTCTGCAGCCAAATCCAGCATGATCTTATGTCTTCTACATTGGCAGGGCACAGCAGGGGTACCAAAAAAGAGGAAATGATGATATAATGTGTTTTGTATAGTTCACTGCAAATAAAACAAATCCAGATGCACGGTTATAAATGGAATATATAAATAGCAACCTATGTTTCCCGAGAGTCTAAATCTGTGACTACTGTAATCAGAAATGAATCATTTTAATTAGTTGATTATTACGGTAACCGGTAAGAGAGATGCTACAAGAGTGCAGCAGAGTTAAATATCAGCCATTGAAACATTAAGATTAATGATGTATAATCCCAGACATATAACAAGCAAAGGAACATGTAAAGGACAACTGCAGTGAGAAGAATATGGAGGCAGCCATATTTATTTCCTTTTAAGCAGTACCAGTTGCCTGCCAGCCCTGCTGGTCTATTTGGCTGCAGTAGTGTCTTAATCACACACCAGAACAAGCATGTAGCTAATCTTGTCAGATCTGACCATTTCAGAAAAAAATGATGTGCCTATCCTTGTTTAGGTTCTATGGCTGAAAGTATTAGAGGCAGAGGATCCGCAGGATAGCCAGGCAACTAGTATTGCTTAAAAAGAAATAAATATGGCAGCCCCCGCCTCCCCCCCCCACACTTCAGTTGTCTTTTTAGCCAGATAAAAAATGCTCTGACATTTGGTTTAAAAAAGGCCGGTGAGCAGGAACAGTGGAAGGAAATTAATGACAAAAATACAAGAGAAGCTGGTACACTGAAATCACACCAAAGTGTTCTCTTGCATTTGATTGCAAAAATACCGCAATTTTGTTGTCATTCAACATAAATTTAAGAGATTGCTCAATCAGTGTGCCAAGTTCATGGTCAGCTTTACTTTCCTACCTCTCCATGGTACCATACAAACCATATAAAAAAAAGGAAATAAAAAGAGTACAACAAAGTGTACCAGACATAGGAAGCAGCCTCCCTATTTGTATTTAATTAAAGGTACACTTTAAAGCGGACATTAATTCAGGACCTTCCCTTCATCTTTGAAGGAAAACATTTCTTTGTTACAGTTGATACAAATCCTGCAAAAAATCTGCAGTGTGTATACTTCCTGCCTTCTTGGAAGCAGACATAGGGTTAACACCCTGTGTTTACAAATGAGCTGCTCTGCTGTGGCAGAGGAGATTCCTGAGCTGACGTAGTTGAAAGATCAAATTACAGTGGTGCATTTCTCTCTGTTTGCCTTCTGTCCTGTGCAAGAGTTCAGGTCCAATTTAAAGAAGCAAACTGAAAACAGGCCTTTCTGGAACACTTTGAATGCAACGGACATGATTTAACAGCCATTGATTTGAACACTGAAAACATTCATATTTATAATACCTTACAACCACAGCTACGTTTTACACCATTTTTATTCACATCGTTTGCAGGTTATTAAACAAGGCAATGCAGATTGCATTGCTATTCTGCAAAGTACAGTAAACCATGGCAACTAATGGCACTACTTTTCATTATAATTAAAGCCATAAATGTTCACTTTGATGACATTTTGGCATTAGTTTGACTGCATGGCAGCTGCTAGTTTACATGGACCTTTGTCTTCAGTTTCAGTTTGGGTTTAGCTTGAGTTAAAGAGAAACTCCAACCAAGAATTGAACTTTTTCCCAATCAGTAGCTGATACCCCATTTTACATGAGAAAGACAATGATTTTCACAAACAGACCATCAGGGGGCGCTGTGTGACTGATTTTGTGCTGAAATCCCTCCCACAAGAACCTCTGAAGACCGCGGTACTCCTGGCAAACAGCCACAATGTAACAATGTTCAGAGACAGGAAACAGCTGTTATTAGCTGTCTAACAGCCAGAGCAGCTAGAAACAGCTAAATAACCTGCCCACAGTAACAATGTCTCCATGTAATAAATGTCAGAATGTGAATCTGGGAGAGGAAAGATTTTACAATGAGCAAACACTGACTAAATCATGTATACATAATTATTGTAAAAAATGAAGCACTTTTTTTACTACATTATTTTCACTGGAGTTCCTCTTTAAGCTCCAGTGCAGTAGGGATGGTCAATGATTTTGAGCTCATGTAGGACTATGCAAATTTTGTATGCAAATTATGCAGTTTGAAGATGCACAAATCAAATTCCACCTCAGCATGATTCTTTTAATCCTTTTTCAACCTGCATACATTTACATAGATTTTCATAATTCTACATAAACTTGGAATTATTTGCATTCCATTGATGGTCCCTAGGTTTCAGGGATGGTCGTAGTCAGCCAACTTCGCTACGCTGGAAATACGCATAGTTTTACGCAATTACGCTTCTCCAAACTACGGCTTCAATAACAAACATTCGCTTTGTATGCATTTCATAGAATACGCGTTAAAATACGCAATTACGCGTAGTGTGAAGCGTAGTGTATGCGGATGCTTATGTCCGTATGCAGAAAATTGTACGCATTAATTTCTTTAGAAATGCATATAATGGGAACCCTTCTATGCGTACATTCCCCTTTCCAATGCGTAAATTTGTATGCATACAATCGCATGCGGAAAATTAGACGCGAGTAACGCATTCGTAGTTCACTACGCAATACACATGTTAACTACGCATAGTGGGCGTAAGCTACGCGTAGCGGTACTTCGCTACGCGTAAATTCGCAAGCGTAGGTTTGAAACTTCGCCTTTGAACTACGATGCGTAGATGCGAACTACGATGCGTAAATTCGCACTGGCGCCGTTTATGCTCATCCCTGCTAGATTTCACTTACATTCAAACTCAATGTAAGCTAAAGTCAAAATTCCATTTACTCTAGGCCTACAGCTGTAATAGGCACAAATATTTTTTCTTTTAATCACCACCTAGTACTAATACTACATATCTTTCACATCGAACATAGCTTCTTTATCACACGTGTAACGGGAATCTTATAAGTAACTTGGGCATTGGAGCGTTTATGCTATGTGCGCAAAGCATGTTACACTGGTTACATAAAACATTTAGCGAAGCAACCCCAAAATGCCAAGATATCCCAACAAATTCAAATAGTTATAGAAATTATAGTTGATAAACACATATTCTTGATCTTGATACTAAACCACTTGTTTTTGTAGGAGGATGAGGCAGAATAAAAGTTTAAGGCTTCTTCGCACACCGTGCCCCTAACGCAGCGCATGTAGATTATGAAATTGGACGTTATTTTGCACTGTGTTATGTGTCGCTTGGTGCGCCGTTTTTGTCGCATACTGATGGGACGAAACCGGCGCATGCGTTATATTTTAAAAACAAACAAACATTACTGAGCATGTGCAACACACAACGCAGCAAATGTATTGCTAAACGCACAGCATGCAGCACTTTCTAAATATTGCTACACGTTACACGCAATGCAACGTGTGCACTGTGAATGTCGCACAGACTTTGTATTGCTGTGCGTTAGTCTGCATTATAATTTTTTAAAACGTGCGACTTTAACGTCCCACTGTGAAAGAGGCCTAAATGTTCAGCACAAAGTAAATTAGAATAAGTGTGCACAAAGAAAAAAAGTAAAATTGAAACCTAAGAAAATTTTACCTTTTGCTGTCAGTTCCTCATTGTCACTATAGTGCTATGAAGTGAATTATACAGGAATGCACATTGACAACTTGCTGTTCTGAAAAAAACAAAAACAAAAAAAATTAATATTAAACAGAATGTATACAAACATTGGCATCAGAAAATGTAGGTTTTTTTTTTGCTGCTAGTATGGGTATTTATTTGTTTTATTGCTTTTTCTTCTATTGTATAGCTACCTTTTTGACAAACAATCATGGGGGAAAAAAAATCAAAAGACATATTATAATTATTATTATTTATTGTATTGATAAAGCGCCAACATATTACGCAGCGCTGTACATTAATTTAGGTTACAGACAATATTTAGGGGTGACATACAGCAATATGACAATACAGGAATACAAGAAAGACCAGATCACGCAGCACACTATGAGTATCAGACAATATATATATATATATATATACACTGTACAGCGCTGCGTAATATGTCGGCGCTATATAAATACTAAATAATAATAATAATAATAATGCTTAGCCAGTCCCTGGAGGGGAGCATGGAGATTAGGCAAGTTAGGTACACTCAGATACATAGCATGGGTGTACAGTAATGGAGGTGCATGATCAGGTAGGAGACAAAAGGAGGAGGACCCTGCCCAAAGGCTTACAATCTAAAGGGAGAGGTAGGGACACGAGAGGTAGGAGACCAGAGTTCAGCTGTGGGTTTAGAGCACTTGTGAGGGGTAGTAGGCCAGAGTGAAAAGGTGAGTTTTGAGGGCTTTCTTGAAGATGTTGAAGGAGGGGGCTGCCCTAATGGGTGGAGGTAGGGAGTTCCATAGTGTTGGAGCAGCTCTTGAGAAGTCCTGGAGGCGTGCATGGGACTGGGTGATGCGGGGGGCGGTTAGGCGAAGTTCATTGGAAGAGCGGAGTGAGCGGCTAGGTGTGTACCTCTGAGTAAGATCGGAAATGTAGGTTGGACAGGTTTTGTGGACAGATTTGTAGGTCAGACACAGTATCTTGAATCTGATTCTGGACTGGATAGGAAGACATAACAGAAGTTGTTTAGGTAATACCTTTAATGATTAACTGTACAAGATTTCATTGCAAGCTTTTCAAAACTTCTTCTTTAGGCATGATGCAGAATTGGATCAGAACTTATAAAGCTATTCCTTACATGCACAAATGTATATATGATTTTCTGGGTGTACAAATCAACTTTAAACTTGATACAATCAGTTCAGTTCCACTTTCTTTGAAATGTTAGGTGCCTGTGCCTGTATCTAATGGCTGTATCAAACTATGAGAGTAAACACAATCCATTAACAAATGAGTTAGTAGGCCAGGGGGCAGCAAGAGATTAGGATGTGTGAAAATTTGACCAGTTTGTATGTTTATGACTACAATCCTTCATCAGGTGTGACCGTCAGTCCCTCACTTCTGGGGTTAGTGGTTGTGTCCTGATAGACTGTCTCTCCCCATGTACAGAATAACCTGGTAGTAGGGAAAAAATACTGTCAGGCAGATGTTGCTAGGGCTCATAGTTTATTATTAATCCATAGTTTATCATTAATTAATCATTGATGTTAAAGGGCTCTTAGCTGAAAAGCTGCCATGTTTGAGAAGTTAACCCTCCGCTGCCACTTCACTGCCATTATCCAGAGTTAGTGTTAAGTTCATCAAGTGTGACTTATCTGTTTGAAGCATAGCTTCCACCTCCCTTGCTGCTTAACTACTCCATGACCACATCACGTCGATGGGCGTGACCATGGCGGCAGCCAGAGGACCGCCTAACGCCGATTGGCATAAAGTCCTGGGGTTGGCTTTTGCAGGAGATCATGCGCACGCTGCACACGCATCTCCACTTAGTAGGTAGAGCTCCACTCCGCCTTCAGTCTCCCAGCAGCGATTGCCAATAGGAGACTGTTAGACGGCGAAACCAACTTCTATTTACTACGTACAGCTCTGTGATCTAAGGCAGTGCTGTACAGGGGACAGCTGTGTCACTCGGCTGTCCCCTCCAGAGGGACAAAAGCGAGCTGAAGCCTATCACAGCCGATCGTGCTGATTGGCTGGCTGGCGGGGGAGGGAGGGGCTAAGACAAAATAAGAAAAAAAAAGACACAAATTTAATATGAAATAAATGGAACAAATATTTATATATATATAATGTTTTTATATATATATAAAAACATTGGGGGAGCGATTGGACCCCACCAACAGATAGCACTGTTGGTGGGAAGCAAGGAGGGGGGGGGGGGGAAATCACTTGTGTGCTGAGTTGTGCAGCCCTGCAGCGAGCCCTTAAAGCTGCAGTGGCCATTTTTGTGAGAGATGGCCTGGTCTTTAGGGGAGGTACAGCCTGTGGTCTTGAAGTGGTTAATGTGTTTATTTGAGCTTAGCTTGTGGGCAATTAAGTCTAATTAGAAAACTCCTCATCTGCCTGCCATTTTCGGTTGCTTGCGACTAGCTTGAGGATGGAAGAAGTAGAAGTAGAAGAATACTGCATGTAAGAAACCCTTACATGTAAAAAGATGAGGTAAAATTATTTTTTATTATAAGCCACAATTTTAGCATGCATTTTTTTAAATTTAAAACTACAGTATATTTTTGTTCCTTTGATAGCCCTATACCGTTCTCCTGTGATTGCTTTATTTTCAAAACCACTCCCTGGACAGAAGTGGCACAATCCAACTTCCAGAAAAGGGTGCACACTTGTAGATAAGCTGACCTGTATCTTTTGTACTCACTCTATGGAGTGCTTTTGAATAGAAAAATAAAATGAGAATCCCCCATTAAGAGATAAATAATATCTTCTATAGTTGATTAGTTGACAGTGACAGTCAATTGTGGAGCGTTTTACTCGGGGACAAATGTACGTTATATATGAATGTGTACATGTTTCAAATGTTCACATTTTTCATAATAGAAGTCCTTTGAGAGAGTACAGTAGGCAGCAGCCAGGTTCTGCTTTTTAAATGCATTTCATTAGTTAATAATCATTCATTGTGCTCACCTCTATAAAATAAGTTTTCACAGTTTGCTGGTCTGGAGCATGTAGGTGTGTGTTGTGCAAGGACTGCAGGGATGGCAGTGGGCCAATGATTTTGAGTGTCTACATAGCGGCTGGGCAGTTGGAAACAGCTTATTTCCCAAAATGCAATGAGATCGAGAGACAGAAATGTGTTAGGGCCATGGCCCTGACATCAGATGGTGGAAAGAGTCTCACCACAATATCAGCCACACAGATGTCCCTGATAATCTATTAGAAAAAAGTTAAGGCTTTTTTGTGGGAAAAGGGGTATCTGCTACTAATTGGGATGAAATTCAATCCTGGTTTAAAGCTCCTCAACCTGCTTACATAGGTGCTTATACAATCTGCAGGATATGGCCAAAAGGTGTGCTTGGCATACCAATCCAAGAGCAAATCTGCACAGTGAGGGTACTAATGAGCAAAAAACATGGAGAATCTGTAGTGTATGATGGTTTTAGTCATGAGGGGGACGTAGTGTAATTGGTTACTGTGGTGATCTGTGAACCATTACACTACAACACAGGCTTGGAAGCTTTCCTTATTTTAAAATGCATCCACCACTATGATTGCTAGGTGTCAGAAGGGGATACCCTTTGGATTAAGGTGCACTGATGCTTAAAAGGTTGCACTGGATGAATACATGTCTTTTCCAACTAAGATGAGACTAAGGCCCATATGCAATTCCCTTTTTCACCTGAGTTTTCTCCTAGGAGATAATTTTTCATTTTCAATTTACAATAACTTTCCAGCACTTTTCAACTTAAAAAGTACCAAAAAGTAAGTGAGGAAGTACTATTAAAATTAATTTGAGCATTTTCTTGCTTGCTGGTGGCTTAAAAGAAATTTTCTTGGCAAGTTTAAAATTATCACCTAGGAGAAAACTCAGGTGAAAAAGTGAATTGCATATGGGCCTAAGTATGTAATTGTGAAGCGAGATGCATTGGGTTTATGTCCCTCCACTCTAGGTCAAGCCAGACATTGATTGGTGGAGGGATCCATAGTTATGATTGTTTTCAACAGATTGGACAACAGTGACTATGTGCTATAGCAGGCCCAATGCCACAGCAATCACTGTCTCATAGCGTTAGGCCACACACATTACGACTAAAGAAACCTACACGTCACATGTTTAAAGACTTCTCAATTAGTGTTATGTAGAGACATAAACATTTCATTTATTCCAATTACCCCTATATATTGCATTATAATATTGTTAGACAAAACTACAGGCTAAATTGTGCGCTGGATTTCTGTAATTGTTGGAGTAGCATTGAGAAGTTGACTGGTGAGGGGGGTCAAAAAGGTCCATTTTTAAGTTCACTTTACAGGCAAATATTTCAGCAGTAAATCAATAACATCCAATCCAGTGGATTGGATCATAACATCTTATGCCATGTCTAATGTCAGATCAAGAAGGTATCCTATAACTCACTCATCGTGGATAATTAATATTAGATTCAATAACTTGCATACTTGGTTTTAGTTAGAAATTCACTGAAATTTAACCAGAGAACATACAGATAAAGCAGGAATGTTGACTGTTCGAATTGCCATGATACCTAAACGTCACATCCACAGTACCATCTGCTTCTAAAGATGGAAGACTGAAAATAGATTTAGTCTGAATACATTTGTGGATGAAAAAGAAAAGCAGAAAACTGTGTACAAAATATTTATTACCATTTTAAAGTCAACATGTATTTAGAAAGAGTGCACTTATAATTGAGGTGGAATACTCTTTGCATAAATAGGTTTGCACGACACAGATGCTATTTTACAAATATTAAAGGGATACTGTAGGGGGGTCAGGGGAAAATGAGTTGAACTTACCCGGGGCTTCTAACGGTCCCCCGCAGACATCCTGTGTTGGCGCAGCCACTCACCGATGCTCCGGCCCCGCCTCCGGTTCACTTCTGGAATTTCAGACTTTAAAGTCTGAAAACCACTGCGCCTGCGTTGCCGCGTCCTCGATCCCGCTGATGTCATCAAGAGTGCACAGCGCAGGCCCAGTATGGTCTGTGTCTGCGCAGTACACTCCTGGTGACATCAGCAGGAGTGAGGACATGGCAACACAGGCGCAGTGGTTTTCTGACTTTAAAGTCAGAAATTCCAGAAGTGAACTAGAGGCGGGGCAGGAGCATCTGTGAGTGGCTGCGCGGGCACAGGATGTCTGCGGGGGACCATTAGAAGCTCCGGGTAAGTTCAGCTCATTTTCCCCCGACCCCCCCCCCCCTACAGTATCCCTTTAACTAGAACTAGAAATAAAACAAAACAAAACCTCCAGCCAATAGTTTTGCATTGGATGAAGTAGGGGGGGCTTAGAACCTTACTTCCTGCCAAATAGGCCCCTTTTACCATTTTTTCAATAAATGTTATTTTTTCACTGTAGTCTGGTATCTTGTCTTTGACCACCTTTGCTGCAAAGGTGGTCTACTATTGTTTGAGCAACCCATGACAAAGCCTCTTCTCATTAAAGAGACACTGAAGCAAAAAAAAAAAAAAAAAGCTGGTGGCGGTCGCACTCTTGGTAAAAAAGCAAACCTGAAGTGACCTAAATTGGTCAAAAAGGGATGATCTCCCCCCAAAAGGAAGGAAAAAAGTGAGGTGGCTTACCTCAATGAAGACAAATACATGTATTAAATTAATTTTGTTGCACTGGCAACGCGTTTCATGTATGCATACCTTCAATGAAGTATGCCACCTCACTTTCTTCATTATATTTGTAACATATTTTTTCCCCTCTGGGCGCCTCTTTCCCCATATCCTGTAGATTGAAATCATTTTAGAACCGGCTAAGGATCAGATAAATGTGTAGTATGTCCTGATATGTGAAACCTTAGAACCTTTTTCACATGACTAATGTAAATTTGTAATATGAGAGCTTTAATCTGTTTTGCCTCCAATTTACGAATCGTGTTTAAAAATGATAAAGCTTTAATTTAATTTCAATAAACAAACTTAAAATGAATGTATTTCTAACAATTTCCATAAATACTGTACAATATGATGCAGCATTGATCAGGATGCTCATTTAAAGTATCCTGCAGAGAATGCTTTTAATTAGATTTTCTCTATATGCAATTAACTTTATCCCCTTACTTTTCTCCAGATATTATATTTTCACACCTTGTCAATTAAATTCCTTTAAAGCCACCAGCAAGCAAGAAAATATTCTAAATGAGGACCAGGCGGGCTAGTCATGATTTGAGAAAGGACTTATATGGCCCGAAATGCCTGTGCCTCATCATTACCCAGCACAGACCCACATGGGGACTTTTTATCTGTTACTAGGTTTTAAAGAAGTCTAAATAAAGGAACGTTTTAGATGGTGCGAATCTTATGGAGTGGGTTGCGTATCTTTTAGAGCAGAGAGGAAGTTCTGAGTTCAGTTCTGCTTTAACCTCCCTGGCGGTTTATTTAAACCGCCAGGGGGCAGCGCAGCACTTTAATTTTTTTTTTAAAAAAAACATGTAGCTAGCCTAGCGCCAGCTACATGATAGCCGCTGTGCAGCGGCATCCCCCACCCCTTCCGATCGCCTCCGGCGATCAAAGCAAACAGGAAATCACGTTCAGAATGGGATTTCCTGTTTGGCTTCCCCCGTAGCCATGGCGACGATCAAGATGACGTCACCAATGCCGGCACTGATTGGCCAGGCTGCGCACAGGGTCTGGGGGGGGCCCTCTAACGCGGTGGGTAGCGGCGAATCGGCAGCGGCGGCGATCGAGTTATGCACGCAGCTAGCAAAGTGCTAGCTGTGTGCAACAACAAAAAAAGTGTGAAAATCGGCCCACCAGGGCCTGAGCAATCCTCCGCGGCGGCTTAGCCAGTGCTCAGCACGGGCTTACCGCCAGGGAGGTTAAAGGGAACCTAAACTGAAAAGGATATGAATTTTTCCTTTTAAAACAAAACCAGTTGCCTGACTCTCCTGCTGGTCTTGTGTCTCTAATAGTCTCTAATATATTTAGCCACAGCCCCGGAACAAGCATGCAGATCAGGTGCTCTGACTGAAGTCAAACTGGATTAGCTGCATGCTTGTTTCACATGTGTGATTCAAGTCACTACAATAGCCAAAGAGGACTATAGAAGTATAGGACTATAGTAGGACTGCCAGGCAACTGGTATTGTTTAAAAGGAAACACCCATATCCCTCTCAGTTTAGGTTCCCTTTAAGATGTAATAAGGTCCTTGGCAAGGTAGTAGATTTGTGGGCCTTTGTGGTCCTTTTGGTAAGCTGACGTGGAGAAAGGTCAGAGAATGTGGGAGGTGGGCCCCTTGAAACACACTAGGACCCAAGTGCCTGCCTAAGTTGCCTGGTGGATGATTCTGCTCTGCTAGGAGGTAATTTGCCCCCTTTGAGCTCCTATAGCCATTACAGTGAATTACCAATTATATTGTTAGCAGAGACTGGCCTTGTACATTCTTCTATATATAAAGCAAGAGCCAGTGTTATTCACAGGCTGTTGCAGAATGCTTCAGATCTCAGTAACATAATTGCCTACAAGCTGCAGGCTGAAGACCAGCAGGCTTTTTCCTAGTGGTCCATCAAATAATATTTTATATCATCATTAATCACTGATAATGCTGAAAAGCCCTAGAAAAAAAAACAGTGTGATATTTTTATTTATGTATTTTTTATATACTATTAAGTGCAGCAGAAATCCTGTAGCTATGGGTATAATGCAATTATGGAGCAGGAAATTAGAATATCCATTTTAATTACCGTAAGCATTCTTAATTGACACTGTGCTGTTTTGAACAGGCAGCATGTAGGGAAGGTGCCATGTGTGTGCTTGTGTTGTGTGTGTGTGTTCTTCCCCCACCGCTCCAGATATGTGAATCATAAAGGAACTGCTTCTTCCCTGTCGCAGAGAACAGAGAATAGCTTTCCTAAAATAAAGCTGGATATGTACGTCATTGTTGCTCATGGCATCCTCTGTTCATCGAATGCCACAAAACCTTCCAGGTTTAAAGAAAACCCGAGGTGTGTTTAAAGAATGTTATCTGCATACAGAGGCTGGATCTGCCTATACAGCCCAGCCTCTGTTGCTATCCCAAACCCCCCTAAGGTCCTCCTGCACTCTGCAATCCCTCATAAATCACAGCCGTGCTGTGAGGCTGTGTTTACATCTGTAGTGTCAGTCTCAGCTGCTCCCCCGCCTCCTGCATAGCTCCATCCCTGCCCCCGTCCCTTCCCTCCAATCAGCAGGGAGGGAAGGGATGCAGGCGGGGACCGGAGTTCTGCAGGAGGCGGGGAGAGCAGCAGACTGACACTATAGAGATAAACACAGCCAGCTCTGACAAGCTGTGTGTCAGCAGCATGGCTGTGATTTATGAGGGATTGCAGAGTGCAGGGGGACCTTAGGGGGGGTTTGGGATAACAGAGGCTGGGCTGTATAGGCAGATCCATCCTCTGTATGCAGATAATATTCTTCAAACCCACCTCGGGTTCTCTTTAAGAGACTGATAAGAGCACCATCAACAACACTAAGATCTGATTGCATAATATGGACCTTTTTTTTTTTTATAAAGGTCTAAAGACTATCGTTCCCAGCCAGAGCACTACAATTCAAAGTGTGAAAAATGCTATGACATGTTAGTGAATTAATGTTATTAAAAATGATCTGTCTATTCCAGTTATAAACCTGCTATGTGTGGCTCAAAAGTTAAGCACCCTCAAATAGTAATATTTACAAGCATGAAATCTGTCCTTTTCAGCGCTCTATGTAAATTGCAACTTGCACAGTAGACATATCAGGAACTGCACGCTTAAAGTGGACCTGAACGCTTGCACAGGACAGAAGGAAAACGTAGAAATATGCCCTGTATGTATTTAGAGAGTTTAGCCCGTCTAATTCCACCCATTTGTGACTAAGCACAAGTTGTAATTTGATTCCTCAGCTTCCTGCCAGGGCAGAGAGTTAATTGGTAAACACTGCAGATTTATTGCAGGATTTGTATCAGCTGTAACAAAGAAATGTTAAAGTGGATCCAAGATGAAAAACGAACTATAACAAGTAACTTGTCTATCTATCTGATCTAAAGTTTAGATAGTTTGCACAGCAAATCTGGCTGCATACAGCTTCAACAGTTTATGATGATTTAATCCACCTCCTGCCCAGACTGAGCTCCCATAAGCCCTTGCTACATGGGTCTGAGTGCCTTGGCGTTTTGGAGAAGCTGTGGGCAAGGCTTGTTTAGTTTATAGGGAATTAGAGTATTAAAACAAAAAACAAAAGTATTTGGCTTGAGGAATGCCCTATAAACTATATAGAAGGAACACAATTATGTAATGAATAAAAGTTCATCTCGGATCCACTTTAAAGTTAATATGCTGTTGCTTATCTTTCAGAGCAGAGAGGCAGATTTGAGTACAGATCCACCTTAGTTAGCAGAGCATAGCGAACTGATCTGTAAATCTGGAGGAGTACACCTGTACTAATCAGAAGACTGACACACCCAATACTAATTTTGCTGGCAGGTATTATTATTATTTAGTATTTATATAGCACCAAAATCTTCTGCAGAGCTGTACAAAGTATATTGTCATATACAGTGGACCTGAATTCAGAACTCCTCTCTGCTCTAAAAGATACACAACAGTGTAATAACATTTACTCTGTTACAGCTGATACAAATCCTAAAATAAATCTGCGCAGTTTCTACTTCCTGATTCATGGAAGCAGACATATTGTTTACAGCCTGTACTTTCAAATGGGCTTATCTGCCATAGGCAGTCATGTGACACAGGAGGGAGATCAAATTACAACTAGTGATTAGCAGTGGCGTAGCTAAGGAGCTGTGGGCCCTGGTGCAGGTTTTACATGGGGCCCCCCCAAGAACTTTATACATAGCAATTGATACAGCGCACCAAAACTTGCCAAGGACAACCACAGTGTCAGAGGTGCAAAAAGGGGATTGGGAACAGTGTGTTAAGGATTACTACTATTCAAAGCATCTATAGAAGTGATAATTACCAGCACAGGATCAATAGAGAGCTAATACTGTAATAGAGGGTGGACTCTTTGGGGCCCCTCTGGCCCAAGGGCCCCGGTGCGGTCGCTACCTCTGCACCCCCTATTGCTACGCCCCTGGTGATTAGACACAAATGAGGGGGAATTACACAGGCTAAACTCTTTAAATACATACAGGGTGCATTTCTGTTATGTTTTCCTTGTGTCCTGTGCAAGGATTCAGGTCCACTTTAACTGTTCCTCAGAGGGGCTCACAATCTAATCCCTGACTGTCATTCATTTTAGAAAATAGAACATTAAACCTACTTTTTTAGCTTTTAAACAGAAAATAAATCTGCGGGATTAAAAAAAAAAAAAATCATTTTCAGGAGGAAGGAATAACCAAATTAGGTAAAGATTTACTGGACACAATCAAAATGGAATGTGTTTCATGGGTATTTCTGCTCACTCAGGTCAGTATAAGCGCCTGTCCTAGTTGCTTGGTCACACTTCAAGGTCGTCACACTTTGAAGGTACATATATTAACCTGAGGAAGACTGCAACTTCTCCTGGGAATTTCCCATTGACCTGACTGAGGATTTGCTGGTTATCCTCACTGGGGTTGGGTGTGCATCATCTTTTTTGCAGGATTCAAAATCCAGATCTTTTTGCAACAAGAGATCTCAATTTGGAGTTGAAAGTTGGAACGTGGAATTCACAGAATTCTGACATATTAATTGCAAAGATTACACCAGTTTGCCTGTCTTTTGTGATACTGGCCTTGCAACAGTCTATGATACCATAATCCCTTACATTTCAACTATTTCTGTCGTTCTGGGGTTTACAATTCACTTATCCATAGTACAGGGCAAGAAAGAACCAGAAAGCAGATAGACACACTAAACTTCACTGTGTACTGAAATTGTATGTAAGCTTTAGCGGGTGTTATGCAGAAGCGTGCGATTCCCCTTTCGCTAATGGTGTAGCTTGCGATATGTAGATAACTTACACATTTGCAGCTATTACATGCATTATAACAGGAGTTATGCATTTCGTGCAATGTGAGCTATGCACTTTATGGAACGCCTGCTAAGCTTTGCCTGTGATGTCACTGCACAGTAAAGTTTAGTGAATTGGGTCAATTATCGCTTTTATATTAACTGAATGCCCTCAGCTCTGAAGGCAAGAGAAGAAAAAATGACTATTCTAAATAGGCTACTAGTAAACAAAATGAATAATGGGTCTTTTGGGAGCTAAAAAAAACAACACAAATCTGGGTCATTTAGAAATTTGGAGATTTAAAAAAAGAGTCCACTTTTGTGCAAGCCAGTATACTTTCTGCCTGGAATCCCCATGGACAGTGTTCCAGTGATGGCACTAGATTGTCAGGTTAACAAAGCATACTAATGTAGCTCATGCGTCAGTAGTTTGTGCTATTTTGAAATTCAGTGAAATATAATTATAAAGTTGTAATAAATAAAGTTTGTACATAGACAATAGGGATGGTAGAAAATGTATGCAGAATACTGACTTCTGATTGGGAATGGGCTTATTGCAGCAGTAATCAAACATTGGTCTCAGAAAGAGCTATTCCGTGGAAATATCGCATTACCGCAACTCAGAAATTTTAGCCCAATCACAGAGCTTGAAAGCATTGGACCAATCACAGGCTGCAGAATTTTTCCATGGGAGTCAGAATAGTAGTATTGGATTAATGAAAAAAGTTCAAAAACCCGTAATTGCAAAAGTATAAATCCATTTATTACTAAATAATCTATAAAAGACAATGCGGTGTGTGCCCCAAAATGTAGTATTGGATTAATCAGAAAATGCAGAAGTTTACCTCGGAATACGGAAACATTTTGCAGCCTGTGATTGGTCAAATGCTTCCGACTCAGACGTATTTGGCCAATCTGAGAATTTGGGAATGTATCAAGGATGTCCGCATAATAGTGGACATCAGCAAAATATATTGAATTCCACAAAGTAACTTTTTTTAATTACATATTTTTATTAACAAAAATAAAACCCCTTTATGCTGTAATTGGTATCAGAAATTCAGATTTCTGCAGCATCGACATTTTCAGTTATTGGTATTTACACAGAATAGGAAATCAGCATTTCTGAGCATCCTTTATAAATAATAAATTAACTTATAAAGATATAATAAAAATGTTTTTTTAAAAATTAACTTTTAACCCTAATATTATGTTTAGGAAACCTCTGAATCTACAGTGTAGTTGTTTGTTCAATAGAAGATATAAGTGTTACTTAAAGGACACCTTAGCCCATATGAGGCTCTCAATCATGCCAACCGCTCCCCCCTGTTATGGTGTAATGTCCCCTCAAAACTACTTCAGAGTCGGCAGGGTCGGTTAGCACTGCGCAGGCGCTTCCCAGCGAAGTGTTGTCCTTGATCGCGTGCCCGTGTCCGGGAGTGCTCTGTGCATGCGCACTACCTAGTGAAGCTACATTGTATTTACTAGTTGATTTTTCAGATATGTAGTCCATGAAGTGGTTAGGTATGAATTCAACTAGGATTGAAACAGAAAGAAAGAGTATATACTGTATACTAACTTGGATTTTGCATACAATGAAATACACGTGAGGAAGACACACTGCATGAAACCTGAGGGGTGTGTAACCTTTATGTGCACATTTGTCTAGAATGTGTCTTTAGAGTAATAATTGCCAATCTGCACTCGTATATCAATTAATCCAAGCTGCACCCCCACATGAGATTCATGTCACATTGTACGTGGTTCACATGCCGGGAGAGAAGTAGAGCCAAGAAGAGCTGGAAACAACCCAAGGCTCCTAAGCAGCTCGATACTGATGGATGCAGCCGGAGACTGCCAATATTAGCAAGAGGATCTTCCTACTTTAATCTTCCCTTTCCTGCAGGTATCCTCCCAGTACCTGAGCTTTACGTTACTTTCTGAGAGGAGACCTTGTTGGGGGGCTTGGAGGGGGGATGTGATATATCAGGATGGGTGAGGTCTCTTGTGCACAGATGTTTTGTTGTTGTTTAGAAATTAAAACTACATAATGCAAATGAAATCAAATGAGTTATTTACATTATATTCCCAAATGTAATCAAAGAATATTGTAAAAATATAAAAAGACAGTTCTTAAATGGTACTTGTGATTGTGGCATATTTAAAGTTGCGAATTCTCCAGATATGTAGTTTTAGGAATCTTCTGAGGTACACCCAGCCTACCTATCTAACACAAAAGTAACCGTATCGCTAACCCAAATCTCCCCCCCCCCTCTTCTATTTCTAACCCTAACCCTAACCCTAACCCCTCACCATATTCCCCTCAAAAGCCCTAACCTTACCCTAAGGGCTTGTTTCCATCTGCGCGATTTTAGCCACGCTTTTGGAAATGCAGCGCGATCGCAGGGACATCAGTGCATAGAATGCACTATCTGATGTTTCCATACATGTATTGCGATTCATCATTTCGACACATTTGTGCAGTGATCCCAGTCATTATAAATGCATGGGATCGCAAGGGCATCTGGAAGAATCACTTTGCAACACAGAGCCGTGTGTCACAATGGCCACCTGCTTACATATCCAAGTACACTTTCCTAACCAATCTAACTGAATCTTAACCAACCAACCCCCACCC